>NC_090930.1:1189153387-1189454649 GCF_040938575.1 Ambystoma mexicanum
CTTTTACTCCGTCCCCAACCCCCTTCCCACCCATTTTAACCCCTTACCCCACCCCCATATATATATATTTTTTTAAATCAATATTTTTTCGTTGTAAATGTTTCGCTGTAAATTCATTGTCTGCTTTTTATTTGTTATCATTTTTGGATATTGTCAATCCCAATGTGTTCATATCATACGCTTGCATTCCATGCAGTAGGCGCAGGTACCTCACATACATTTCACATCTAGTCACTTTTGTGAATTACATGTAATGTATGCATGCCTATTACTTTTTCGAGGTCTATAAATACTTTACACCTGGAAAATGTTCATAAGTACAATATCAACAATGGAAATACATTAAAAGGGATCATTAAAACAGCTCCTTTTATGATTATATATTCAAAAAGCATGTTTGCCTGCTGGCGTCATCTTTTTTATTCGTGTGTTCCCAAGACAGATCTGGAAATGTATTGTTCCTCTGCCTCAAACCGGGCACTTTTTTTTAATAGGGTAAAACAAGTGATCAATATTCTTCTGTTTAGAAATGCGATTCTGTTTTATGAATAATAGATATGTTTAATTATTAGATATGACGCATGGACAACAAAATGTGAAACTTTTTTCGAGACGCCTGATTGCAGTTGCGTCATCTGTTTTCCTCAGTGTTCGCTCCTGGTCTTTTTGTCAGATTCACAGTTAATAATCCTGTCTTACTCTAGAGCCCATTAGAGCCCAATATGCACGCTTCTATATGGGAGAGAAGCTACATTAAATAATCCAAGCCCTATGAACGTCTTCAGCGTAGTATATGATATGATTGGTTATTTATAACGCAGTTCATATCCAGAGGTTTCTAATCGCGGATCCAGGGATCCAACCTGTGTTGCTCAGTGTCGTCTTGCTTTCAAAGCGAGCTCTTTGCCACTGAGCTATCCTCCTGAGACGTACTAGTAGTTTAAGGACATTTTATGGTTCACAGTACGTTTACATGGGATTTATAAAGCACACACCTAACTGGGAAGCAGCAGAGTGCTGGACATATGGGTCGTGTTGCGATAAAGGTAAAGTGTGGGGGAGGCAGAGAAGCTGGGATGCAAAGGGGTTTGGTTCATAGGGAGAGAATTAAGGTTGAGTGGACCAAGTCCATGGGAACAGAGATACAGAGTTCTAACACCCTATTTCTAAAATGTGAAGGGGTGGGTGGATTGGAAATGTCCGCAGCCATTAGCGCATCCACACATTGGACTTGTCCAGACCATTCCGTCTGAAATAACACAGCGCAGGCAAAGAACGTGGTCACTCAGTTTAACAGCAATCAGTCTGCCCTTTCTCATAGATAACCATTGATTATCTGGAAAAACAATAGCATGCATGTGGTAACACTGCACACATACACACACTGCATGAAAACACAAAATGAATGCACACCGATGTTTATATAAAGCAAAATGTCCAGTGTCAGCACTTAGGACTCCTGGCCTCAAAGCCTATCTTGAAGACCTATTGCTGTTGTGTTTCTATTTGCATCACAACAGATCACCCATGTTTGGTAATCTCCTTTATGCCCCAGCTGATAATGTTTTTGAGGACCCCCTACTTCTACCTTGTACCTGCACTGATGAGAACACTCCTTTGGAAGGGTGGCCTGCTTGCTATGCCTGCCTTGCTGCTTGCTTGAGACTGGCCACACCTCAACTGATGTAAATGACTGCAAAACTTTGACCAACTGTTGGCACCCCGCTCCCACAGTCAGCCTCAAATGCTTCTGCCAGGCACCTTGGCCACAGTTCTTCCTCCTCCCATGACCACTAAGTGGAGAAATGGGACAACTGAATATCCATAAAAATAACAGACGTTTTAGGGGGATGAGTACAACTTTGGGTCTTTGGTGAGCCAGAAAACACTCTGCCTCGGGACCATGTTGTTGGAAATCATCTACACTTGGGTTGTCCAACTCCAGGCCCGAGGGCCAGACCCATGCTGGGTTTTCAGCATACTCCTCATTAGTATTCATGAGATAAATATGTCTACAATGATTCTAAATGTATGCACATTTTTCCTCAGGAATATTGGGGGATATCCTGAAAACCCGTCAGGATTCTGGTCCTCCCGTCAGGATTCCGGTCCTCGAGGCCCGGAGTTGGACAGCCCTGATTCTATGCCCAGGTTAACGCAGTAGCTGTGCATACTAACAGCCTTGAACAACTGAGCGAGGAACCTGCCGAGGTGTATGCATGACGAGGTTGCTGAAAAAAGCAGGGCGTCTCGTCAGAGAAGGCGACCCATCCCCTTGACTGGAGCTGAGACCATGGACGAGGAAGGACATTTCACCCGTGTCCACTCGAAGCAAAAATGCTGGTGTCACTGGATCATTGGAGAATGGATGTGATATTGAAACATATTGTTTCCACTGAAAAAGAGCTATAGAAAAGGCAACTTCATGGCATTACACTTGTGATCATATCATCTGCACAAGGTTCAAGTTTTTAGTGGTGTCTTTCTCAGTGCGCCAGCTTATTTCATAATATTTTGTTTCACAGGATGTCATACAATAGTTTTCCAAATATCACAATTGTCTCTTTCTTTTTGGTTCCCTTTATTTTAATGTTTGTTTTTGTTTCATATATTTCATCACTTTCTAGACATAGTGCATTCCCTTTTTGTTTTCAGATAATATATCTGCTAGTAGACTGGCCAGGTGGTCATCATACTCCTCGCTGTCCCCCTGATCCTCCCGATGGTGCAGCATAGGCATATCGAGTAGTATTACAATACTGGCCGGCATCCAGTCCAAAACTCCTACCTCACATATCTCGTCCACGTTAAGTGTACAAAGCAAGACATATTTTCAAAGCGCCTACCAGGGCCAGCTGAGTGGTATTTGGATTCTTTATATGTGCAATGTCGTGATCCTGCTCAGGAAAATCCCAGAATGCTAGATGACCAGCAAAGGGTGCTGTGAGCCTCCAAGTCGGAGGTTTAATACATCTGGGACCATGTCCACTCTGTGCATACATTTTACATTTGTTGTGGCATCCATTCTCACTCTGCTCACCAATGTCATTTCCTATGAGCCTACATTCCAGCAGTTCATACACATCTGGCAACAAAGCAGCCTGCCGGGCTTCTGGAGCATTATACATTCCAATCGAATAGATGCATCAATGACTCTGTGATGCAGTGTAGGAGTTTAGGCCCTCATCATTATTGTCCGTAGTGATAGTTGTTGGGTAAAGTACATTATGGTGTTCCTGTGTTTATGTGTATCAGAGGTTAATGCAGACTTTCTGCATTTGCCTGAGATGGCCATATGTATATAGAGACACATGCATGTGCAAATGGGCTAGCCATCGTTGTGCGTACTTGTTTAGGTTGTGTAACATTCCTACCTAAATGTGATGACGTTTTCTGACAGCTGAGTCTCTACAATCCTTTCGAAGGGTGCTGTTAAACTGGACCATGACGCTGTTGGTGGAACCAGGGAAATGTGCACAGATGTGTGTGATGAGATCCGTGTAAGGCAGAGGGCAGCCTCATATTAGGGAGTGCTCATTCCATCTTTTCCGGTAGACTTGGTGTCTGGCATTAGGCTGATGAGGGCCTAAGGGGTACAGTCCAGTGCAGCAGCATCTCTATTTTAGTGTTTTTGAAGTAACTTTGGCTCCATAGCGTGCCAGAGACTCAATGTTATGGGATGGGCTGGAGATGGAGACTGCAGCACTGTCATTTAAACAGAAGAGGGCGACATGGAAGCAGGAATGGTCCTATTGGGCTTCAGGCCCTCCTAGCTGTCACTCATGATGGCCTGGATGAACTTCAATCTGACCTTGTTGGTAGACAGTGGGTGGCAATCTGGGCCCAGAGACCTATTAGTTTATCATTCTTTGTTTGGCCAGTCTCTTCAATGACAGCCCCTCTCCTCTTCCTCAACAACACAGTCTTGAGGCAAACACAAATCATGATGCCTCCATGGTCCAGCGTGAAATGATTTGGTGGCCAATGTCCACATTTGTAGTCTATGCAGCTGGGTTGGATGAATGATAACACCTAATGCCTAACCCGCTCAATATCAGATACCCTACTCCTTAGAGCCACTGCCCCTAAATGTTTACTTTACCTCACCCACAACATAAGGTAAACCAGTGATAAGAGTTAATAAGGCACCACCTTTCACTTCAACATATTGTTCCTTTTGCAGATAGTTGCGCTTACCCAAAAACTCCCTAGTAAGTCTGCCTACCAAGGGGGGTGGGGGGAGACTACAAAGGGTAACTGGTACTGGCATACCTTAATTACTGTAAGATACTGAGTCTGTCATGCCTGAACTACTACCGTAACAACTTGTATATATGCCTACTTCAACCAGAAATAGGTACACTTCACTGTGCAAAAACCAGATAACAAGAATGACATGGTGGCTAAAGGTCAGAGACAATATCAACCCAGTGCTGGCACTCACTCTCTCCATCATGCAAAGACGCACTTTCAAGACTCAACTTGGCCAATTAACCCAAAATAATGTGGATACACCACTACACGCATCAAGAAACCTTGGGATCACAACTAAAGGGACAGTGTCTTATCATGAGCCACGTCAATGCAACAATATCCTACAGGCTAATACAAATGAACAAAACCACTTATTTTTAAAAGCAAAATAGTTTGAACAGGCTTTCCCTCAATAGGATGGAATAATGCTATTTCGAATCTGACTCTAGACACACCTAGAGAACCCGAAGAAATCATTTAATCAGTGTAATTAATTGAGTTATTGTCAGACCCCCAAAGATAATACCTGATTACTTTAAGACAGTGGTCTTCAAACGTGTTTGGGCTGCCGCCCCTGAGCAAAATGTGGGCAGACCAGGCCCCCCAAAAATTCCAAATGGACAGTGAGTACATGGCAATGAACTATTGCGCACCGTCACTGCACCCTACTCCCAGTTTAGTCCCTGGGCTCCGCCCTGTTCCCATCACAGTCTCTGGGCTCCCTCATACCACTCCTACCCAGTCCCTCGGTACTCCCCACCCCAGCACAGACCCGGGGCTCTCCCCACCATGCTCCCACCACTATCCCATGGCTCCCCCCATCCTGCTCCTATCAGCGTCCTTGGACCGCACCCCATCCCTTTCCCAGCACAGCCCTAGAACAAGTGGCAGATGGTGAATTTATTAAATGGAAGGGCATCAATATTTGCCCCAGTTATGCCGTAGCGACAGAGCGTAGCAAGGGAGCCTGAACCAATCAATGAGTACCCGGGGGATTATCCCCCCTGGAATTATTTTAAAATAATGGGATAAAATGTTGCATTTTAGAGAATACATTAAAAAAAAATTGGGTAAAAAGCCAGTTTGGAATAGGCGCTGGGGGCTCGGGGGAAAGCATGGCATTTTTTTACTGGACATCTGTGATAGATGTCCAGTTAAAAGATACCATCCCTGTCCCCTGGGCTCCACAGTGCTTCGGAAGGAGAGCTAATTTTGGCAGGTGGGTAGGGGGATTGTGCAACAAAGGAATTTTTAAAATGCCTTGTTTTACAACCCTCCTTCCCCCTTACCACCCACTCACCAAAATCAGATCAACAGACCAACACACACACACACACATACACACACACTCATACTGAAGCATACAAGCAGCCATCACCAAACACTGGCTCATAACATACACATTAATGCATCTATACACATATTTAAATTTTAAAAAAATGATCATAAACTTACCTTCCGCCCAGGTCCGGACGTTTCCTCCCCAGCGCCCAAGGTCCCGCATCATCAACAGGAATCAGGAAGCAAAAGCTTCTTGGTTCCTGCACATGCATGCAGGGACCTGCATGTGGTTGCTGACATGCCCCGCTCCAGCCTGCTCTGTCTGTATGTGCGAGGAGGTGCAGGAGCTCCCCATTGAACATACATACATGCAATTCCCCAGCCAGCATTTCCAATGAGCTATGCAAGGCTAGGAAAACAAAACACCCCCAGCCTTGCATGGCGCATTGAGCATGTACAGCTGGGGAACTGAACTGTCAAAAGGAAACAGTGTTTCCATTTGACAGTTCAGACAGCCCAGGAGTGCTCCCTTGGCTGGAAAAAGCAGCTGAGGGAGCGCTCAGTGTTTCACTGGGCTGGTTCCTCTGCTCCTCAATAATGGGTGAGGTGGCCACTGGGTTGATGCCCCTTCACCAATTATGGAGGTGTCCCCCCTGCCTAGGGATCCCTCTCCCCGCTTTTTCTTTCCACAATGAAAAAATGTGTCCCCCGGTAGTGAGGCTGTGCCCCACCCAGGAGGACACGCCCCACAATTTGAAGACTTCTGCATTAAGGCATAAGTCGTCTGAACCCCTGCATTCCCCTTTGTATAAAATGTCCCTACAAACTATCACCCAGTTTCTCTCCTTCCCCATTATTCAAAGTTCCATGAGTGTGTAATCTTCAACTGAATCACTACATACCTTGAGGATAATGCCTTGGAGATCAGGACACCCCCATTTTCATTTATTTGCAGACTTCCCGGACATGGCGCTTGTTCTTAGAACAGTTTCAACTTGCCTGCGAACAGTACAGACAGGTATAGTGTCCTTAGGACATTTCCATATGGAACGATTATGGACATCAAGGACAGCGCTACTGTCCACGGACACAACAAACACAACAGTGGTGCCTACTACCTAAATAGATACAATATTCGAACCATCTCTTACCCCCACACCAGCCCCAAACAGTCTTACAGACCAACACACTTGCCAAAATTGTATTTCCCCACCATTTGACACGGCGCTGTCCATGGACGGCTGCGAATACAAGATGGCGGGCGTTTCCAAAAATCTTACGCACTTCACGCTCTTGACCATCCAATCAGCGAACACGTTGCTTGTCCACGGACATGACACAAGCCGATTAGTCAATCAGGACACTGTCTGCGGACCGAACAGGGAAGTGTGTCCGCGGACCGGACATAGATATCACAAATTTTTTGTGACCTACCTTTTGGTCATTTTAAAAAAAACTACTGGATGGATTTTCACCAAATTTACAAAAGCACGTATAGTGGTTTGGGCTGTAGGCGTGAGCAAAGTTTTTTCCCCATTCAGTCTATGGGAAAAAAGACATTTTGGGACCTATAACTTTGCCCCCCCCCTGGACCAAACCTCAACCTCACCAAACTTTCAATGTTTGGTGAGGATTCGTCCAGGGAGAGCGAAGATATAAGCCGCCCAAAAAGTGTTCTACCAATGGAAACAGCAACTTAACCATAACTACAATAATGACCCCTGAGCAATTTGCGTATGCCGGTGAAAGTTTATGGTCCATATGTAAAGCAGAGGTACCCAAGGAAGTGTCACCTCCATATTTGGAAGCAGAATGGTTGGAACGGGAAAGAAGGTGTGAGAAGGAAGTGGGCATACATGAAAGTTTGTTAATGTAGTATTAATGAAAGGTGATTAATGAAAAATTAATGAAAGCACACAAACCTTTAGCCTCAGTAACCTGCATAGAAAAAGGAAAATAGCTGAATATGAATGCTGTTCTTCTAAAAATGTATTTCTTTAGCAGCATTTTAGTGGAAGTTAAAAAAAATGAAAAGGTGAGTTAGGAGCACCATTTGTAAGGACAAAGCAATTGCAAAACATTTCTACAATACTACTAAGGACAACTTGATGAGTGCAGGTGTACTATGGTGGCACTACATGTAATCTGATAACAGTGCTTATTATATAGTGTAGCATTATATACAGATACACATGCTACATTTTAGTGATAGCTATTTTAATAACATCTGAATAAAACACTACTAATGCATAGGTGTATAAACAGGGATGGAAATAATGAGGGCCCGACTCATAGATTCAGCGCAGAAGCAGCACTAGTGCCACGCGCCAGCAATTGCGCGGCGCGGGTATACATGGATTTCCCGAGGCATCAGTAGCTGTGGTGCAAAGCAAAAACAAAGAGGTGATGGCTGGAAGGTTTAGACTGAATCTTAACCACTGGCATTGCTCGGGGCAACCCTCCAGACCATCGTTCTTCGCCTGCCAAGCCATTACAGAAGGGGAAAGACCATATGCAAATCAGGCTTGGCCCCACCCCAAAAGGGGCAGTCCAGCCTGAACTGCTAGGTCACATCCCTTCTGGACGAGACCATAAGCATCCCCAAATATGTTTCGCCCTTGTTGGGGCTCATCAGTGAGGAGTAGCTTGGGTCTCTAGGCCCAGCAGGCACGGGACCCACGTCTGGGCATACCCGTCCCACTCGGGGTGACAAAGCAAAAACAAAGAGGTGATGGCTGGAAGGTTTAGACTGAATCTTAACCACTGGCATTGCTCGGGGCAACCCTCCAGACCAACGTTCTTCGCCTGCCAAGCCATCACAGAAGGGGAAAGACCATATGCAAATCAGGCTTGGCCCCACCCCAATGAACAGCAAGCAGGGCCGGTAACGCCCCCAACACCGCCCCATGTGCAGGAAAAATCCCTGAGCCATCCGTGGGCCAGCACACAGCCCCCCTTCATCGTAATTGCGTGAAAAATCAGAGCGTACCCCGCTCGCACCAGCCAAATCGCGTGGAAAAAACTGTGCGTGCCCTGTCTGCACCCTTGCGAAATTGCGTGCCCCACTTGCGCCAGCCAAATCACGTGGAAAGGGCCGCACATACCCCTATGATATCGCGTACGCCACTCGCTCCAGCCAAATCGCGTGGAAAGGGCCGTGCATACCCCCGCTAAATCACGTACTCTGCTTGCGCCAGCCAAATCACGTGGAAAGGGCTGCGCATACCCCCGTGAAATCACGTACCCCACTCGTGCCAGCCAAATCACGTGGAAAGGGCCGTGCATACACCCGCAAAATCGTGTACCCCGCTCGTGCCAGCAAAATCGCGTGGAAAGGGCCGCGCGTGCTGCCATCAACCACAAACACACACTGCAGGCAGCCCACACCACAAGGGATCCCCCCATCACCCCTAACCATACCCCGCAGGCAACCCACACCACAAGGGACCCCCATCTACCGGGACTATACCCCGCAGGCAGCCCACACCACAAAGGCCCCCCATCACCCGTTACCATACCCCGGAGGCAGCTCACCCGTGACCATACCCCGCAGGCAGGCCACAACACAAGAGACCCCCATCACCTGTGACCATACCCCACGGGCAGCTCACCCGTGACCATACCCCATAGGCAGCCCACACCACAAGGGTCCCCCATCACCCTTGACCATACTCCACAGACAGCCCACACCACAAGAGACCCCCCATCACCCGTGACCATACCCCACAGGCAACCCACACCACGAGGGCCCCCCATCACCTGTGACCAAACCCTGCAGGCAATCCACACCCCAAGGGACACCACAAGAGACCCCCATCATCTGTGACCATACCCCACAGGCAGCTCACCCGTGACCATACCCCGCAGCAGCCCACACCACAAGAGCCCCCCAACACCTGTGACCATACCCCGCAGGCAGCTCACCCATGACTATACCCCGCAGGCAGCAACACCACAAGGGCACCCCCATCACCCGTGACCATACCCTGCAGGCAGCCCACACCACAAGAGATCCCCCCATCACCCGTGACCATACCCCGCAGGCAGCCCACACCACAAGAGATCCCCCCATCACCCGTGACCATACACCACAGGCAGCCCACACCACAAGGGTCCCCCATCACCTGTGACTATACCCCGCAGGCATCCCACACCACAAGGGCTCCCCATCACCTGTGGCCATACCACGCAGGCAGCCCACACCACAAGGACCCCCCATCACCTGTGACCATACCGCAAAGGCAGCCCACACCACAAGAGACCACCATCACCTATGACCAAACCCCGCAGGCAGCCCAACCACAAGGGCCCCCCACCACCTGTGACCATACCCTGCAGGCAGGCCCCAACTCATTACCCCCACCAGTGATGGCAACCTGTAGGCAGGCCCTGACTCATGTCCTCCCACCCCCACCATTGACTGCAACCTGCAGGCAGGCCCCGACTTATGCCCCCCCACGCTCACCAGTGGCGGCAACCTGCTGGCAGGCCCCGTCTCATGTCCCCCACCCCCACCAGTGATGGCAATCTGCAGGCAGGCAGGCCCGGACTCATGTCCTCCCACCCCCACCAGTGACGGCAACCTGCAGGCAGGCCCCGACTCATGTTCCCCCACCCCCAACAGTGAGGGCAACCTGCAGGCAGGCCCCGACTCATGTCCCTCCACCAGTGACGGCGACATGCAGGCAGGCCCCGACTCATGTCCTCCCAGCCCCACCAGTGCCAGCGACCTGCAGGCAGGCCCCGACTCATGTCTCCCCAACCCCACCAGTGACAGCAACCTGAAGGCAGGCGTTGACTCATGTCTCCCCTAACATGCATTCATGTAGCATATGTCCACTAAAATGCCACCACACGCTGCCCCCCCACAGTGCACCTCAACACATATCCATCGGTCCAGCTCCCCAGTACATGCCCGTTGGCATGGGAATCACAAATTCACACATGCATGTTTACACACACATGAACAACATTGCTCAACAGCAGGGAAATGTAACAGAGCCAAGGAAGAGTGAGACATGCACCAAAGCATTGAGAGCAGACGCCACTTGGATTGTAAGTTATAACAATGTATTAATGTATAAAATTCACACTAACTAAAAAACAACCAGTAAAATCAACATGAATATAATCCGAAAGAAAATAAAATTGAAAAGAAAAAGATATGTGATGTAAGAAATAAAAACTAAAAAAAGTGGTCCATGTCCATTGATGCTTCTCTGTAACGCTCACCTGGTATGCACGTGGACGTCACTCAGCCTGTTCTGACCTCTTACGACCTCAAACCCTTCCCTGGAGTCTACTCGACTGGAGACTGGGCCTGAAACACAGGATTGGTAGAGTTTAACTCCCTATTGTCTCTGTGTGCTTGAACCCCTTCTTCCCGGGGTTCCAACGCTTCCCTTTGATCCACAGCTCACCTTGTTTTCTTGGAAAGTGTGCTCTCCGTCCTGCTTTCAGCGCAGGTGTGCGTTGATTGATGCAGGCTCGTTGCTGCCTATTTACTACACTGGCAAGAGTCCGGCAGGTAAGTATAATGAGTCTTTTGAACAGTTCTCTAACTTCGTTCCTTTCCTTCCTCAGATCATGGCCGGCGTCCGGGGATGACGACGTGCTGCTGAGATGAGTAGCGCTGAAGGTGAGTTAGAGCGTGATGCACGATGCAACCCATTCGTATTGAACTGAGTTCTTTTTCTGTGTCTTTTAGGTGGCGTGATGTTTTCAGCATGGATGCCGGTTATGAAGAAGAAATGCGGTGAGTAAGCGCGATATGCGGCGCCTCTAGATGTTTCCACGCTCACCTGGAGTGTCTTTTCCCTCTTGCAGATGGATGAGAAGTTCCGGGGACAGAATTCCCCCAGAGCGGCTGGGATTAAGGTAAGCGTTTGAAGCTCGTGCAGTCTTTTTAAAAAAAATTTTAAACATCTTTTTATTGAGGTAGTGGCAGGTTCACAACTCGTTCCAACATCATAACAAGAAAAAAGTATACAGTGGCACTATGCATTTTCACAAGTGATACATATTTACATGGGGTCTTCATTGTCCGACGGCAGTTCACATAAGTATGTCCTGAACGGGCCCCAGATATCTTTCGGTCGGCTCATTCTCGGCTGAGTCAGTGCATATTGTTCCTCGTTCTCATTCACATGCGTCAATTCTCGTAAAAAGGTGTTCATGCTCAGAGGCGTGGGGCTTTTCCAAGCCTGGAGGATGCATTTTTTAGCGACTGCGCAAGAAACATTAAAGAGTCTTCTAGTTCTCTCCGAGCACTTCCCAATATCACCAAACAGGTATTTTTGTGGAGACAGGAATGGGGATATTTGTGTTAGTTCCGCCAGTAACTCAGCCATTCCCCCCCCAGAACCGCTGCAGCTCAGGGCAGTCCCAATACATGTGGAAAGACCCTGCTTGTGGGGCGCCGCACTTGGGGCATTCGCTCGAGGAGTCTGGTATAAACCTCGCTACTGTGGCTGGTGTATAGTGCAGTCTGTTCAGAATTTTAAATTGTATCTGGCGCAGCCCTGCATTGAGCGAAACCCTTTTAGTGAGTGTACAATACTTTACCCATTTCTCATCAGGAATGGCTACCTGCAAATCTGCTTCCCATTTTGTTTCCACATTATTGATCGTGGGGGTGTGGGCCTGCACCGATGCATATAATTTGGAGACTCCGAGACCCCCCTGAGTTGTGATCAATTGTAAACAAGGGTGTGAGAGTGGCTCATCAGGAAATAGGGACCATCTAGCCTGGAATGCTGATCTCATTCGGTAGTATTGGAGGGTTCGAAGCGGTCCTCTCCCCAGTGCCCTTAAAATATCTGTTAAGTTAACAAATTTCCCCTCTATGAACATGTCCCCTACCACCATTTACCTATTGGGGTCCCATGCTTCCTGCATGTCCGTGTCGAATGTGGCAGGAATGCCGGGAAAGTTCCACAAGGGAATCCGTGGGTTATAGGGCCTTTCAAATTTAAGTCTCCGGCATATTGCCCCCCAAACCCGGACAGTGCAGCTCGCCGGGTCGTATTCACACACATCTCTATGTCGTGGGGCGAAGATAATTGATATCACATCCGAGGGTGCAACTGTGTGTGTCTCTACCCATGCATGTGGTGCTTCTTCTGCCGTCTCATACCAATATCTGGCGAACTGCGCCTAGGCAACTAAATAATAAATTTCAAAGTCTGGGGCTGCTATGCCTCCGGTACTGTATGGTTCCACCATTTTCTCCCATCCCATTTTAGCAGTCTTCCCGTTCCATAGAAGTGTGGTCACCATTGATCGCAGCCTGGAGAAGAATTCCCTGCTTGGCCATATCGGGATATTCACAAACAGGTACAGCAGTTTAGGAAGGACAGTCATTTTTAGCACTGCTATCCTGCCATGCAGTGAGATAGGGAGGTGCCTCCATATCGCAAGCTTCGCATTAGTTGACTGTAGCCCCCCTTCGTGGTTATCGGTAAATAGAGATTGTCTGCTCCCGGAGACCAGAACACCCAGGTATCTAATATATCTCTCCATTCATTTAAGGCCCTCCGTCGTTTCCGGGCATTTAGTGCAAGGGGTGAGTGGGAAGATTTCCGACTTAGAACTATTCACAGTGTAACCAGAGTAATCAGCAAATTCTTGTATATCTGCCATTATGGGCGCCAGGTTTTTGTCGGGTTCACGGATATATAACAGCGTGTCGTCCGCATAAAGCGAAATCAGCTGATTAGAGCCCTTCATGACTATGCCTTTATCTTTATGGCGCAATCTGACTGCAGCAGCCATGGGCTCTATTGTAACAGCAAATAGGATTGGCGAGAACGGGCATCCCTGTCTTGTGCCCCTTCCCAGTTCGAACATGTCAGACATGGTTCTGTTAGTGTATACTCTCGCCCCGGGCTTTGTGTAGAGTAGGCGGACATATCTGATAAAATTGGGTCCCACCCCAAACGCCTCCGTCACCGAGAAGAGGTACTCCCATGAGACTGAATCAAATGACTTCTCGGCGTCGAGGGACACCACGACCGCCTGCCTGACCGGGTCAGTGTGTGCCATGATGCCAAACAGCCTGCGGAGGTTTAGCGCTGTAGACCTTTTAAGAATTAACCCATTTTGGTCCAGATGGACCAGTGCTGGAACCATGGGTAACATACGATTGGCCATGACCTTCGCGAAAACTTTTGCGTCGGTATTTATGAGCGAGAGGGGCCTGTAAGAGGACATATCCTAGGGTCGATGTTTGGGCGTGAGAAGCACCGTAACAATAGCTTCCCTCATTGTAGGGGGCAGTTTGTGCTGTTCGAGGGCCTCTTCCCAGGTTCTGAGTAGAATAGGGGCCAGCTCCTCATGGAGCTCCTTATAAAATTCGGCCCCCAGTCCATCAGAACCCGGAGCTTTACCCGACGTGAGATCCGTGATGGCTTCAGTGATCTCTTCTATTGTGACAGGTAGCTCCAAAGCCAATATATTTTCATCTGGGAGTGTCGGGAGACCCAGTGAGGCCAGGTATTCTTTTGTCTCAGTGGGCGTTTTCTGGTCTCTATTCGTGTAGAGTGTTTTGTAATATTCAACAAATTCATTGTTAATACCTTATATCTTGTGACCATTACAGTTGCAGCTGTTTGAATAGCGGCTATTGGGGTGTTATTTGTTTCATTTCGAAGCAGGCTGGCCAGCATTTTCCCCGTCTTATTCCCCTCCCCATAGCGATGTGCCCGCATGGGGGTCGCAATGTATCGTACCTTCCTCGTGGCTAAATTGTCAAAGGTCCTAAGGAGTCTATGAATTTCAGCAAGGGTGTCCCTATCATGGGTGCGGCTACATATCTCCTCCAGCTCTTTCAGTTCCCGTTCCACCCCTTCAAGGTCCCGTCTCACCCCCTTCAAGAGTCCTGTTGATTTGGACATGAGGATCCCTCTAACCCAAACCTTAAAGGTTTCCCAGACCGTGGATATCCGGTCCACCGTCCCCATATTGTCTGCAAAGAAGTTGGTTATCTCTTTATGTAGTGACTCGACCAGGTTTGCATCTCCCAACAGTCCCCCCGGCATGCTCCACCTTCTGGCCTGTCTAGGAACATCTTGGAAAATGAGGCTCAATAAGACTGGAGAGTGATCGGACAGGGTGCGGCAAAGGATCGTGCAGTGTCGTAGCATATTCGAGATGTCAGAGGATATAGACCAGTAGTCTATACGCGATTCACTGTCATGCACTGTTGAGTAAAATGTATATTGCCTATCATCCGGGTGCAGCACCCGCCAAGCGTCTATCAGTGACATCTGTGGGAGGAGTTGGTTCAGGGTTATCGCTGTTTTCGTGGGAGCCCTCACTACACTGGTTGACCTATCCAACATGGGGTCGAATGCAACATTGAAATCGCCGCCCCATATAATGATTTCCGTGTCGTGTTTGTTGAGAGTTTCGAACATTTTCAGATAGAAATCCGCGTCATCTATGTTAGGGCCGTAGGTGTTAACCGGGGTCACTCGTCTGCCGGCCATTTCCCCCCACACCAACACATATCTTCCCTTTGGATTGGCCTCGTGCCCCTCAGTGCGGAATCCCAGCGCAGGATGTATGAGTGTTATGACCCCCCTGGATTGTGAAGAATATTCTGTATAATAACGTAGCTTGCCCCATTTAGCTATTATGTTACGGTTAACCGCTCCCTGGGCGTGTGTCTCCTGGAGCATTAGGATTTGAGGACCGTGTCTGGTGACATCATTTCCTACCTTTCTGGCTTTCATCGGGTTGTTTAGCCCTCGGACATTCCAAGACAATAAAGTTATTTTCACCCCGTCACCCATTTCCCCATATATAAAATCCATGCCGTGCCATTGCTTCCACCATGTCTTGTGTTTATCTGCTGTAGCCGCATCATGCACCGCCAGACCTGATTTCAACCAACCTGGAACTGAAATTAAACCAATCTAAATCCCAGGTCCCAAACATGCCCTGGCAGCAATAACAGTCTTTAACTTCCAGACTTCCCCAACCCCACCCTCCACCCACATCATCCACCCCAACTTGACGATGTACCCTTAAACTTTTTTGGAACTTTCCTGTGGGTGCCACGTTGTCGTCACAAGGCCACCTGAGCGGGCTCATGACCCGTTTCGAAGGTTACTCAGAGCCCCCCAGTAGGAGCAGAATCCCTTTAAACATCGACAAAACAGCTGCATAGGATAAGTGCACAACCAAGTTCAATCAACAGCACCCCGGTCTCCCCCTCCCAGAGGTGATCTTCCGTTCTGGTCTGGTCCACGGCCACTAGGTGGTAGGGGTATATTTGCTTCCACATATGCCAGAGCGGCAGACGGAGTCTCAAAAAAGTGTGCTCTTCCTCCATACTGGATTCGCATTTTAGTCAGGAATATCAGCGCATACGGGACCTGACGTGCCCTCAGTAGCCATTTGACCGGCTCATATGATCTCCTGCTGGCCTGTACTCCCGCAGCAAAGTCCGGATAGACATGTATGCGGTTCTCCTCATATTGTAGTGTTCCAATTTTTCTGGCCTTTCTAAGTATTGCATCTCTGTCCCTGTAATTGAACAGTCTGGCGATGATAGTACGCGGTGGGGCTCCAGGCTTCGGCGCGGGGGCCAGAGTGCGATGCGCTCGCTTAACCAGGAATTGGCTTGAAAAGGATTCTGTTCCAAAAAGAGTCTTAAGTAGGTTTTCCACTTGCTGTTCCATAGCGCCTTTCCCGAACTTTTCAGAAACTCCCACAATCCGAATATTGTTCCTTCGGGATCTGGATTCTAGGTCTTCGCACTTACTTTGCAGTGCGGTCATGCCCGCCTTAAGCTGCGCTATGTCGTGATCATGTCGTGCAAAAGTGTCTTCGCTTGTACAAATTCCGTCTTCGGCCTCGGTGATTCTAAGGCTCTCTTTGTCAACTCTGGTGTTCAGTGCTCCTAAAGTGTTAACAATGTCGTCTAGTTTCACATTCAGGGATAGGAAGCCATTCTGCACTATCATGGTAAGGCGATCAACCCTGTCGCCGCCCTCCACGCCAGGCTCCGCCGTTGACGCCGTCGACGGATCCGGTTCGTGGCCAGCTGCCTGGCCACTGGTGTACGAATCCATCGGACCTTTCTTTTTCCCAGTCGCCCCTTCAGCCGCCTTATCCTGTTTCCTAGTGTTGCCCATGTTCGCCACACCTGCCGGTATCCCACCACAACCCGACGGTGGCAGTGGAATCTGTGTGACTTTACAGCGGAGGCAGGCCGCCTGTGCCGCGTAGGATATTGTTTGTCAAGCGGGCTCGCTCAGGCCTGGGTATCGCAACAAGAGTGTTTCATGGAGCCATCAACGGTCAGGTATTAGCGGTAGTTTGCTAATTCACCCCTCACGCGTAGAAAAGAGCTGCACCGTCCCGTCAACTTGCAGGGAATGTAGCACGCGTGGCGCGCCCCGGCTGCCGGCCAAAAAATGCAGTCGATTCCTCAGTCGGGGAGGAGAGGATATCACGCCGTCCCACGATGGCCCACTTTCCAGCACCCGCCGCGCCGCGGCAGGGAGCTCCAGCTCTCGCCCAACAGGATGGTCTCAGTAACTGCAAAGGCAGGGTCCCACCGGGCACACCCAGTCAAAACCTTGTTTCCGATCCGGAGCAGGGCCCATGAGCCAGCAACGCTTGTTCGCACAGCCACGTGTACGGGGCCCAGGAGGGTTCACTCCAGTCGCTCCGCAGTGTCCACGGGCCCGACATCGCGACCGCGGCACAGGAGTCCCACCTCTCTATGTCTCTCAGGCTAGAGTGTCAGCGGCGCAGGGCGTAGACCAGCCGGATGTCCTCTGCGGCCTACTCCCGGGCCTTCTCCCGCTCACCACGCCAACGCCGATATCTCTGTGAGTTTTAGTCCGTCGCTCTCAGGATTTTGGTTGGGTGTGGACTGGGTCAAGGTGCACCCTCTGCTCGACTCCACTATCCGCTGGGGGCTCCGAAACAGGATTCAAATGTAGTTCGGATTTCTGTCGGGTCGGAGCTCTCACATCAGACGGCCATCTTGGTCGTGCACAACAGCGCCCCCCCGAAGCTCGTGCAGTCTTTAAAAATAAGCGAAGATTTGCTGAATGCTTACTAATGCCTTTTTTCTGTTCTTTTCCCTTTTCCTTAGGAAGCGGCGTGCCGGGATGGGAATGACACCGCCGAAGATGCCAGCAGAACAGAAGAGGCGATGAATGATGGGCAGAAGCGCCGCAAGGTAAGGCTGTTCCTAACAGTGTTCTTGTTCTTGCAGGAGCTGAGTGCAGAAGAAAGATACAGGCCTACTGGAGACCGATCCGAACACGGTGAGTGTCACGCTGCAGGTGCAGAAAACACAAAGCATGTTTCTCAGCCTGGGCGTGGCTTAAATAGTCTCTGGATATCCCAGGTGTCTCTTGGCTGAACCACACCCAAAAGACTAGACTGCACATGCAGTTCTGGGAACCGAAATATGTGGGGGCATCCATCTTGTTCCCATCAAAGCACTACAAGTCCAATCTCCAATGTTATCGTATAGGAGTGAGTGATTCTCGTGCCACAAGCGCCAGGTCTTTGGAGGGATGGAGAGGCCCTTGAGGGCCATGTAGGTGATCGTGGCGTAGCTCCAGCCTGACATCTTGGAGGGCTGGGGACATGAGGGGCAGGAATCATGACATTCTCAAATTGTAAACAGAAATCATTAAAAAAAAAACATTCCTCCATGGTGAACAAAAAATAAAAAATAAATATATTTGTCCAACTATATGCAACGCTACAGGGTCCATGATCCCAAACATAAATTAACATCCATAACAAGTCTAAGAAGAAAGAACTATTTACAAGATGTGGAGTCCATGAACTCCAAATAAAAAATTAAAAAATGAAACCTACTCCTAAAGAACTATTTAAAAAGACAGCGGGCTAGTCCTACGACTCACCATTTTCCACAAGAGTTTCGGCCAAGGCATCATCAAATTCTGCATCTATTTCCCTGAGGCGGGCCCGTGCTCTCCCCTCGAGGGCCTGCAGGGACTCCATCGTGCTCCTCTCAAACTCCCTGCGATACACCTCAAGGAACTCAGCCCGCCTCTCCGCCCGACGCAGTGTGTTCTCCACCCTGGCGATGGTGAGTCGTGCCCCCTGTGCCTGCTGCCACTCTGCTCCGATCTGCTGGCCTATTCTCTCCAACACAGAAGACATCCTTGTGTTAAGGTCCATGTTTCCCTCCTGCCCGATGGCCGATACCTGCACCTTGAATGTTGAGGGCCCGCGAGTCCTGTCGCCTCCTACGTCGAGCCTGCTGCCGCCGAAAAGCCTGGTGCCTGTACCTCCGGGACAGCCTCCTGGATGATGACAACTCTCAGGCCTGTCGTGCACGTGCCCTGCTGCTTGGTGCCTGCACTTCCTCCATTGCCATTGGTCCTGTTGCTGCAGTGACCACCTCTGATGATCCTCCTTCGACTCCCGACTGTGGCAGGGATGTGGTCTCCACCAGACTGGCTGCCGGGGTTGCAACAGGTACACAGGGTGTCCTGGTGGTATCTGAGCCGGAAGACAGCAAGGAAAATGACTGGTGCACAGAGGAGGAAGAGGAGGAGGGGGTTGCAGCAGTGGCCAGCCCATGAAGCACATTCGTGACCATGAACTGTGCTAGCCAGTTGATGAGGCAACAGACCTCATCGTGATGATGTGCAAGCCCCCGATTGGAAGCCTGCACATCATCACGAATGCTGGCTGTACGCCTCGCAATACCGGTTAGCACAGGTTCAACCCTGTCACGAATCGCCTCATCTGCAGGTAGTGGAAGATCCCTTTCCGTGGATACATCCGCCACCTGCAGATGGATCCGGCCTGAGGCATGCCCTCAGGTGCACACTGGTGCTGTCGCAGTTCCAAGGACAGGAGCCGTCACAGGCCCTTCGACGGTGACCTGCACTGCCTCCGGACCCTGACCCGGGACTGCACCAGGAACACCTACCTCATCACCCCTGCTGGGCCCCATGGGCTGGGCTGATGTGGCCTCCTCCTCCACCACCACCAACCTGGATGACTCCCCACTGTCTTCTGCATGGGATTGGCCCTGTGTGGTCTCACCTGTCCCTCCCACTGCAGAGGAGCCCACAACCAACTTCACCCTATTGGGCCTCCCCTCAGCAGCTGCGGCCGATGACTCTGACGTGGCACCTGCCTCCTCGCTCCCAGAAGATGACATAACCTGGGAGGATTAATGGGCCTTACGTCGGTGCCTGCTGGAGGCATCCCTGCTGCAGTGCTCCACAGCGCCAACTCCACCTTCTTCCTCTGTCATCGCTATGGATAGGGAGACATTGAACACAAGCATCAGTGTACCGAACAAATGTTTGCTTGATAAAAAGCAAATGTACATGAGTGGCACTGTCAAACGTCATCACCATCATCACCTTCCCCACACACAGGTCAGTGCAAGTAACACACATGCACAAAAATGCATTTCATGTGCAATAAACATTCACATCCATGTACAAGACACTGCGAGCACATCACAAGAGGGGCTGAACCTTACATGCATTATAGTACATGCACATCACATACCACACATCACCTGACAGTCATGCATCAGGCCATGTAGACCTCCCGTCACAGTGCACTTGGGGACAACTGGGCGCATGAGTCAATCATGCATTGAGATGCTCATGTGTCATGCATCCATGGGGTTGGCCAGTCACACACTCACTTCCCAGACACACGCACATGTACACCATGCATGTCCATGATGGTGACATAAGCACCCATGTGTTGCACCTCTTGCATGCCCCAGTCCAGACACGGGTATGCAAACATTTGTGCATCGTTACATGCCGGTGCACATCATGCATTGCAACACAGACACCATTGATGTGGCACACGCTTGAATGGACTCCCATGCAGCACTGTCAGGGACATGCACACAGACATCTGTACAGGAGGCATGCCAGACATAAGGCCAAGGTGCACACTCCAGCCACACGTCAACATGCACATGCACTATGGTGGACAAGAACACATGAACACTTACTTGTAGACTCCAGACTCCAGACGGAGCACCAACTCCAAGACCTGGAGGTAAAGCGTGTTAGACAGAATCACATGTACTACCCTTGGGGAACACTACATGCAATTAATACTACAAGTGTCAGTACAATTTCGACTTTGGTACAAGCCTGTACTACAGTTATGTGGTAGCAGTGGCTGAGCAGCCAGACTTATCTCAAGAGTTGAGTGAGCAGTAGAACAAGTTACACATAGGGCAAACAAATGCAGTGATTCAAACAAACACTTTACTCAAGGTTTCTTGGTAAAATAATATACATTTATTTACACAGTCAGTTTGAAAACATTACACTAGCAAGAGCAGCTCAATATCATATACTTAATGCACCACAAATACACGACCAATAAGTTACTGAACAAGTTCAGCTCCCCTGAAGTGGGAGCTAAATGGCATTTCAGATCCTTTTAAAAGGGGTAAAAAGACAAGGTTGTAAGAATAAGTAGCACAAATACTTTCATAGGCAGGGCAAACGGTTTCAGTGAACTACAACCAGCATTTCAGATCACAGGCCTGGGCCAAAGTCAATGGTTCAGAGTCTTTGTATAGGATAGCACAGTTTTGGTAGTAAATGGTTAAGTCTTTGCCACAGAGTTTAGAAGAAATTGGCTAGGCGAAACATTAGACGAATGTTTAGGGAAGGACAAGCCTTCGATGTCGGGAAAGTTTCACAAACTTTTGCAGTGGCCGAAAAGATTTCTGGACCGCGTTTGCACAGTACCTTTAAAGTGAAGAAGAGCTGTAGCTGAGGCAGTTGTTCCTGGCAGTTAAAGCACATCGTGCTGTTCCTGAGCTTCAGTCGTGGGGACAAGAAAGAGGACATCGGGAGGTTCCTGCACTGCCCAGGGATGAGTCCACAAGCTTGGCAAAATGTTGGTTTAAGGTGTAAGTGCCTTAAAGTCCACTAGCTGGTTTCCTTCCCCCTGGCTATCCGGTTTTCAACAGCACTCTGAAGAAAATTCGACCAAGATGGGGACGGTGTCCAGGTGGCTTGCGAGTTGGTTGGTCCCACCAAACTCAAGGGAAGAAGTTAACCTTGAAGTGCTTCTCTGTCGATGGAGTTTCAGGCAATTCAGACCTGCAGCATGGCTTCACTGGTCGTCCAGGAGTTGCAGCAGTCCTCTTTCTTCAGCTCGTCTTTGCTTCTTTCGTTCCAGTGGTCGACTCTGCTTTCCAAGTCCCAGAGACCTGCTTTTAAACAGTTTTCCCCCATTAATTCCAGCCTGGCTGTCACTCACACAGCAGAGTGGCTGTCCTTGCTGGACAGCCAGCTGGCCAATCATGCCAGAGTGCATTCAGGTCTCCTAGGAGACTAAGCACAGGGAGTTTCGGGCACCTCCCTCACATCCTGTCCACCCCAGACACTCACGCGCCAGAGGAGGGCTTCAGCACTAATGGCCGCCAAAGGCCAACGAACAAAGGGACCAAACCTGGTTTGGCACGCTGAGACAAACACAAGAAGGACCTTTCCTAAAAGAAACGGTGAAAAAAGTTAGGTCTGGGGCGCCATATTGGAAAACATGGCTGACCTGATTTTTAGCTACCGTTGTTCGCGGTCGGGAATCATGGTAGATTGATTTAAACCACTGCCACCAGCCATTTAAAGTAGGAAAGGGTAACATTTGACTGCTACATGAGTGTTTTGACTCAGGGGAAAGTAGGCAACCCACCCCTCCAGCACTCTATAGGAAGATAGGGTGTGCTGGGTCTGTAAATTTAAAGAGACTAGTAAAGTCAATTTAACTTTACACGCTCTGGGAGACAGTAGTCAGTCCCAGAGAAGGTATTTAAATCTTGGGAAGTCTGAAAGACATCCCTGTACCACTGCACTGAAGGTGCTGTGTGACACACAGAAAAAGATGATGCCTATGGAGTTGTGTTAAAACTCCATAACCAAAGAACACAAAAGTAAAACAAATTTACAATGAAAAGTTCAAAGCCCCAGAATACAGCAAAAGAGCTGTAGGGCTCTAAGGTAGAGGGAATTTAGCACTTGTGTGAGACATCTCCCTAACAAAGCACTGGCTAGAAGCGCTCCAGGACCCTCATCTCGTCGGTGGTCAACCGGCCCGGCGCCTCGCTCAATCATCAACTGCCTTGAGGAGGCACCAGGCCCTGTTGTGGGTCCTGGACTTGAAGTCTTCCCAGCACTTACGGACATGTTGATAGTTGCAGGGTATACTGAAAAATTTGTCCAGAGGTTTTTTTATTTTATAAAGGTATCAAATTTGATTTACTAAGATACATTATTTTTTCAATGAATTAATCATCTATTAATATACACATTAAATTACATAAATGTTGCAGGAGAGCATGGTACACCAGATTCTAAAACAACCTAACACAACCAACATTCTTCAACAGTCAAACCATCATTTGTACCTCAAATCAATCACCCTCATTCATTCACAATAAAAATGTGGACCAAACAATTGGTGCAATAGATATGTGTAGTAGCACTTCATTGATTAGCCCCACATAATCTTTGACATTTCATTTCATCCACATTTAGTGTGTATTAGCACAATAATTGTCCAAAATGTGCTCTATTCCGCGGAGTGGGTGCATTCAACAAAAAATGACAGATCCCATCCCCGGATGTTCTTCTACCGGTTTCGACGTTTGAGGATAATTGAACCAACCTCTTCATCAGGAAAACCAATTATTGCAATATAACAACTGATTTCCAGTGTCAAATGCTCTCAATGTTTGGAGCCCCAAATATGACTCAAAACGAGTTCAGAAGGATTCCAGATCCCGGGCCAGATGTCGGAGATATTCCAGTACTGTGCCTACAAGTGCCACGTATGCCATCGAAGTAGATAAAAATTCAACTTGCACAGATCAAAATTTCATTGTTATCACTACCGAACGCTGGACAAAGCCTCACCTACTACAGAAGAATACTTCCAATTTGGACTTGTTTCCGATAGTTGCAGGGTGCCACCCCCTCCGTGTTGATGGCACCCACAATGTCCACCCAGCTCTTCCTCCGTCCTTCCTTGTCAACTTGTGATGGTCCAGGGAAGAGGGCATCATGATGCCCCAGGACTTGCTCCACCAGGATGCCAACTTCTGTGGAGGAGAAGCTGACATCGCTCTGCCTCCCTGCTGGGGGGTTGCCACTTGCCTCAGATGGTGTTGGTCGGACATGGCAACCCCCGAGGGAGGTGTGGGTGGGCAAGGTGGTCCTGGGGCTGGGCTGTGGAGCAGTGGTATGGCAGTCGGGAGTCTTCAGGATCAGCAGAGATGGTCACAACAACAGGATCACTGGCAATAGCTTCAGAACAGGCACCAAAATGCAGGGCACGTGGGCAGCAGGCACACAGAGTTGGCTGGCAGCAGCAGATGGCTCTCGGAGCCAGCTCGGGGCAATTGCAGGCAGGTAAATGGCCTTGTAGGCAGGAGCATGGGTCTTCCGTGTTCTTTCGAGTGGCCAGTCGGAAACAGAGTAACGCTGCACGTGTGGAAACAGCGCATTAACGGGCAAGCAGAGGAAAGGCCCTAAGCGCGTAAGTTACGTGACGCGCGCTCATCATTGGGCGTTGCCGTTCAGTATCGAGTTAAAGGTCTGCGTAGGACAACAGTGCACTGTACGTGCTTTTCGTGGATACGGACGCTTGAATGATTAGTTCACTACTGTGCATACATGTTGTTTTGGCGGGGGAGTTGCCTACGTGCACACGCGCATGTGTTTTTTTTCATTCTATGAGGCAGATGGTGAGTCTTGCATGGATTTTTCATTCTGGGGTTGCCCCCGTGTGTCGCGTACTCCATTTTTGGGTGCATAGTAGCCTACGTGTTCCTCGCGTATGCATTTTTTGTGTTGCTGGGTGCCGCAGAGTACTTCGGGCTGTTTTTCAATCACACGTGGGCTTCCTAGGGGTCGCATACACGTTGATTTTTGTTTTTGGGGTGCCTGAGCGTTGTGCAACGTGTCCATTTTCCACCAGGGTCACACTCAGTCTTGCTGGGGCATGCATGTACGTTTAACATCACGTACCCTGCCCACTCACTTCAATTGCCCAGATCAATTGTCTGCTGCACCCCCCATTGCACCATTCCATCTGTGCCATGACTTGGAGGGGAAAAGGTGGGAAGGGAGGCAAAGGTGGTCGAGGGGGCCGAGGTGCTGACAGAGGTAACCAAGGGGGCCGAGGTGCTGTAGCTGGCAGAGGTGGCTGAGGGATCCGGGGTTCCCAGGTCTATGCAGGGAGGGACATGCCCCCCTCTCAACAGGGTGCGGTAACTGCAGGGGCAGCTGCAGTGCTGGCCACCAAGGCTCATGATCATCCTACCATGCCTGTAGTGGTCCCGGCCCAGGGAAACCAAGGGGCACATGTCCATGTCCCAAAGGCCAAGAGGCGTGTGGTGAAGGGACCTACCACCAGCACCAGCGAACCAGGGCCAGCAATTCCATCTTCTGTCCTGACAAGTCGGGGTCCGGTAGCTGCAGGGGCAGCTGCAGCGCCGGCCACCCAGGCTCAGGGTCCTCCTGCCATGCCTGTTGTGGTCCCGGCCCTGGCCCAGGGAGACCAAGGGGCACATGTCCATGTCACCAAAGCCAAGAGGCATGTGTTGGAGGTACCTGCCACAAGCACACAGGCACACATGCCTGCAGGGCCACCTCCACTCACAGCATCAGTGGCTGATGCCTCAGCCCCGGCCACCAGTGCTCCAGCCCCTACTGACTCAAGTAGGCCCAGCCACACAGGGACTGACAACCCTGCAGGAAGGGTAAGCGGGCAGTAGGCAAACAGGCTCAGTCCCGAGGCACGGCACAGGGAACTCTTACTGTGAGGAAGAGGAGCTTCAGTGATGCAGAGATCCAGATCCTCTTTGACTACTAGGCTGACATGCTTGTGCGGGCGGGTAGCACTCATAAGCACGCCCAGCGTATGGCCCACTGGCAGTGTGTCCCAGATCGCATCAGCGCCCTGGGCATTGAGAGGCGCACAGCTTCTGAGGCAATGAAGCACTGGAATGGCCTCTGGCGCCAAGCCAAAGGTAAAATGGGTGCCAACTACTCCTCCATTCTGGTGACTGGAGGTGGACCAGCAGCAGAGGAAGAAGTACTCACTCCACATGAGGACATCGCTAGTCAGATGATTGATGCAGAGCTGATCCAGGGCATGGGGGACCTTCCAAATTATGAGGCAATGTCTGGTGAGTGGTGATGGGTGTGTGTCAAGAACATGTGTATGTTGCGTCATGGCCGTGTGTTGTTTGTCTGGCAGTTCTGCATGCATTCACATGACTACCATGGGTGTACCATGTCATGGTGGTCTGAAACGTACTTGTTGTCCTGCAGCCTACACATGCACTATGTGCTGCACTCCCTGACAATGGTCATCTGCACACGTCCTCAGTCCTCCAGTTACACCCTCTGTCCTTAGACCTCTTGGCCCTCTCCATGATCAAACCCGTGATGTCTGATGGGCTGTAACCATATGCCACTCAATATTGTCCCTCTCTCTGCTCATCTCTGATGTCACTGATTGTTCACCCTGCCAGCCTAACCTCTGCTGGGGTGGCCTCCCTTTCACTATCTCCCCACGGCCGCCCACAGTCTCCAGGGGGCTGGTCATACATGTGGTGTGGTACTGCAAAGTCCTCTAGCAATATGTATATGCTCCTACTCACTGTGCCCGGCAACTCATCCTGAGCTGGACTGTTTGGGTTGTTCTATTGTCTTGGGGGCAGGTGTTGCATCTTCATAGGACTGTGATATTGGCATTGGGTCACAGAGGATACAGCTATTGATTTCCTTCATGGTGCAATGTTCACAGGGACATTTGGGAGCTGCGGGCACAGTTACTTCGAATCCATCTTCCGCATTGGCTTACCTATCATGGACTGGGATCATGCCTTCACTGTTCACTCGGGTTCAATCACTTCTCACATTGCAATCAGTTGGTGGTGAGGGTCTCTCTTTGGCAGTGGCCTCCCTTTGGTATGGGCTCTGTGCCTGATTTGGACTGGAGATGATCCTTATCCAGGTCAGGTCCCTCTTATGGTGATTGGACATGTGTTGTGCTTTCACTACTCCTCACACCTGCTGATGTCCATGATAAATGATGGAATGCACTAGTCACCTGCCCAAACTCTGTCCTCAGACACAGGCCTCTGAGCTGACATCGACGCCATACATCACACTTGGGGGAGGGTGGATGTACACACACAACCCTCTTCACGCTATTGACACATGTTGTGTGCACTTCCACTTCCACCTGGCCGCTACATTCCCATGGGTTGTCAGTGTGTTGTGTTTGATTTGTGTGACGTTCAACTGTGGTGCACGGGCCACTCCCACTTACATCCACTGGGATCACCTCCAACATGCATTTTTACTTGAATGTTGTCGATGTGACGTGGCCCTCATTATGACCCTGGCGTTGGACCATGGTGCTATTAGCACCATGGTCCATGCCGGTCTCCGCCATGGTGGATGGCGGAATTACCACCCCATCACAAGGTTGGTGGGAGCGGTAATTCCCCATTCACCATTTGCCCTTCCCCATTCCCATTTTGTCCAATAGAGCATAATGGGAATGGGGAAGGTGATAATTACGGCACCGCTAATAGCGGTTGCCGTAATTATCGCCAAGGTCCCTTTGCGGCACCGACTTTAACGGCTGGTCTACACCAGCCGTTAAGTACGGGTCCCGCAAAGGGACCTTGTAATCAGGCGGTAATGGTTTAACGGCGCCGCCGCCTTTTACGGCGCCATTAAACCATTACCGCCTGGGTCGTAATGAGGGCCATGGACTCATGGGACGTGTCTGTCAACATTCAACATTTCACTGCAGCCTTGCATCTTGCCATCTTGTGGGACTTGTGTGTATGGAGTTTTTGTGTTACATGTCATGTCATGTCACATCCCTCATTCATGGCTCTGTGACAGTGGTATGCATGTTACATTTGTTGCATTTAGCAGATCAAGGCAAGGCTATGGTATGTGGCATATGTGTTTTTACATCATGGATGTTGGTGTATGGACTATGCCATTCAGGTGCTCCATGGTTGGAACACGTGCTGGGCACCATGCTCCAAATGCGTTTTTGCCCTTCACACACATGTCCATGTCTTCTTTCATGCTGTCCATCACTAGCATTGACACTGCGTACGTGTGTGAGATTGTGACAGGGCAGGTTGATGTCTTGCATGTCGACATTGTGTTGGCTATGTGTATGATCTATGCTGTTTCCATGACTAATCATGTGTTTTTCTGTCTATGTGCAGGTGATGAGGCACTGTAGGCAGAGGAGGAGGTGGATGAGGTACAGGATAGTGAGCCACGACCAACCACCAGTGGAGGACGTGGGGTGGTAGCCCATGACAATCCACTGGTTTTGCAAGCCAGCCTGGACGTGACTCAGTCTGAGTCAGCCTTTGAAGATGCCTATGGCTCCGGTGATGAAACAGACATGGATGCCTATGTGATGTCGGAAGGTGAGTGCATGGAGTGTGGATCCTGTTGCATCCCAAGCGTCTGAAGGGGGGAAAACCCCTCAGAGTGCCAGTCTGTGTTGTGTCCGTTTGTGGTGGTTACGGCTGCAGGGCCACACTCCACAGTCTTGACTGCTGGGCCTGGGCCAGCTGATCAGGGCAGGGATGCAGTCCTGCAGCCACAGGCAGCACCAATACATAAAGGGCCAAGTTCCCTTAGCCAGGGCGGGCATGGGGTCTGCCAACGCGGTGGCCATGCATCGCTGTCTTTACTGTGTGGGAGCAGTCCATGTATGCTGTTGCACAACAACAGACTGCTTCACAGGAAATGTTGGCTCAGGGCAGGGATAGGGTGGCCAATTTCATGATTCCCCCCGAGTAGACAGGTGGAGCACCAGCAGCAGGCATTGCGGTCCACATGCCGCTCACACAGGATGAAAATGCTGGTCAGCAACAGGAGCCTACAGGCGGACCTGAGGGATCTGCGCGCATCCTTGTCTGCAGAGGGTTGGGCCAACAGGGAAGTATAGGTCCGTCAGGACAACACTGGCTGTACTAGAGGCATCCAGCAGTATGCGGTCTGAAGAGCAGTTACAACTCATGACTCGTGCAATCACAGAGGAACTGCGTGAATCCCGTGAGGTGTTGCATGGAGACCTCTGAGCCATCAGGTTGCAGCTGCAGGCATCTCAGTCCCGCATGGCCACTGCCATTCGGACCAGACCAGGGCCATATATGGTGTACCTCCCTCACCACTTCCACATTCAGATGCACCACCAGAGTATGACGACAGCAGCTACAGGTCTCCTGATCCCTGATAGCCATGTGCCCATTAGCCTATGGAGGTTTTTTTTTTTACACATCATTCACACATGTGGGTGTTGGTGTGCACCCTGCACCTCCTCCCTCCTGGGTGTCCCCCTCACTCACCAAGTCCCACATGGGCAATTTTGATTTTTCTCTTTTTTCTCTCTTTTTTTCTTTTTGTGTCTATTGAGCATTTATGTGACAGTGTGTTGCTTTGTGTTGCATCCGAAGGAATCCATTGTGGTTTTCAGCTGGGCCTATGAAGGCTTGTCTCTTGTCTCGTGTTGGTACCCTCCTAGTTTGTGCCTTGGGGTCCAGACACATGTGGGCCTCCTGCTTCCCCTTTCCATGGGCTTCCAAGGAGTGCACCATTTGAAAGTAACTTACAAATTGGCAATGGGATTCCATGATATCTGTGGGCAGTCTCAAGTCCAACATGTGTATACACCACTAGTGCGAATCATGATTGTTTGTCCCTTTTGGTTTGTGCATTTATGCCCATACTTTGTTGGTGTGTTAACTTCATTTATTTGCTTGTCTGTCTTCATTGTTGTTGGCCTTACGGCTGTATACAATTTGATGATCCCTTTGGTTGTGTGGAACACACATATGTCCAAGGGTGACATGCGCAAGTCACTGCACATTGTAGCACGAGTGCAGTTGTGTCTAGTCACTGGAGGAGGGCTTCACTGTTGGGTGCTGTGTGTCTGGTATGTTGTACTGGCCAATTGTTGTTCCTGTGTACATTGTTCGGTTTAGTTGACATAGTGGGTTGATTCATGGACTTGGTCCATTGATTGTTCATCACTTTGTGGCAGTGGTGTTATGTGTTGGCCATTTGTTTCTCTGCTTGGTAATTGCATGCCATGGAACATTGTGTGGGACAGGTGACATGAAATGTGTGGGGGTTTGGGTGACATGCCAGCAGTTAGATGGTTGCTTTGGCATGGTGGTGGCTGGATGCTCCTTCTTCCACGAGTCCCTTTTGTACACGCCAGATTGTTTTGTTTTTAGTACTAGGGAATGCACACAATGTGGCACTCCCGAGACCACATTCTCAGGGTGGTAAGGCTCGGACAGATGTTTGACCCTTTGTCATCATCGATTGTGGCTTGGCATGTGCCAGGGCTCTGTGTACTCCACAGGGGTTGGATTTTAGGTGAAGAATTGTGCCACAAGCTGGGTTACGAGCAGCCACGCCACGTGCCTGTCATGCTCACCTGGTCTCCACGGGGGTGTGCTTGTGTGCGTAGGGTGATGTCTGTCCTGATGCTGCTCTGCTTGACTGGAGATACTAGCTTGCTTCTTCCCTTAGTCCTTGATTCAGGAGATGTTTGCCTGCAAGTCAAAACAAGATATTAGCTACCGAAGGGAGCTGGTCAGTGGTTTCACCTCCTTCCGATCTTTCCTTCTCATCTTCTGGCTCACCTCGGTTTTTTAATGGTCGAGCTCTCCGTCCTGCACACTCTGGCAGGGGCGCGGTTCACAGTCTTTCCTGGATTGAGTTACGTCACTGATCTGAAGGAGGTTGCTGAAGTAGAAGGCCCGGGAGTAAGCAGGTAAGTCTCTATTCCAATAACTCTTTGGAATAACTGCCTTTAAGTCTTTCTGTTAAAGATAACTAATGTCCGTTACTGTCTTACAGGTCCGGCGTTAAGCGACCTTCGGATGATGGATGACTCTCCTGACAATGATGCTCAGGATTCCTGCCGGTAAGTATAGCGCTGTGCTGGGCGCGCAAATGTTCGCCTCTTTAGCTTTCCTTTGCTACGTGCGACTAACCTGCTTGTCTTTTTCTGTTCAGCAGGTACGTCGAGATTCCAGGAAGAAGAATGGAAGAACCGTGTGACAGTGTCGAGCTGCGGCGCGCTGCTGAGTGAAGAACTGCCCGATGAAGTTCCTGGAGTGGGCCGATCAGGTGAGTAGCTACCCGAGAGGGTACTTTTCGTTCTGTTCTGCAGATGCGGCGGTCCGTGGGAAATCAGGAGATGAGATCTGGATGTACTGCAGGTAAGGCCTTCGATGCTTATTATCTCCTGTTATTCTCTGTTCGGAGGTGCCGATGGATGGAAGACCCTGGAAGGGCGTGGCAGAAGGAAGCAAGAGCTGATCTGACATGGTGAGCGTTACTCTGCAGGAGTGCAGAATAACGCAAAGCTTGTTCAGATTGCTGGGTGCGGTTTAAATAGCCTTGCAAGTAGTTCCAAGAAAATAGTCCTCTTCTCCGTATCCCATCTCTCAGGTAAAGTAGTCCCAGGCCACACCCTGAACTGAATGGCTCAGCCTCTCAGAGCCAAGTTAATGGACCATGTAGCTAACACCTCCATGAGCCTGGCGCCACCGGCGCCAGGACTGGGTCCAGGTGAGCCTAGCTGGGGCCTGATAAGCACCCAAGGAGGCCAAAGTCCGGAATGGCCCCACCAGTTTCAGGGTTTTGGGTGCTTGCACCATGACAGTGCCCTTTCCCCTCCCATGTGCAGCCGCCGTGCATGTGGTTGGAGGGATGTAAGGGCACCACCATGTCCACCGGTACGCCCCGCAGTGTTGCAACATTGTGCAGGACACATGCTGCCACAATGATTCTGCACACTACTGGTGGCGCATATAGTAGCTGCCAACCAGAGTGGTCAAGGGAACGGAAGCATGATTTTAGCACTCCAAATGTGCTCTCCTCTATGGCCCTAGTTGCAATATGGGCTGCGTTGTATCTTACCTGGGGTGGTGTGGTGGGGTTCTGTATTGTCGTCATCATGTAGGTGCTCAGAGGGTAGGCACTGTCCCCTGTGGAGGTGAAATGGGTTGTGAGTGATGTGGTTTAGTCTGCGTCAGACATGCATGCAATTGGCGGGCCATTTGTACTCACCAATGAGCCATGTATTGTGATGCCTCCCAGCTTCCAGGGCCCGGTGTAGGGGTGACATTCTGTAGATGAAACTATCGTGGGTGGACCCTGGATAGTTAGCATGTACAAAGGTGATGATTCCCTTGGCATTACATACAACCTGCACGTTGATGGAATGCCGGTGCTTGCGACTGCGATAGATGTGCTCTGTGGCCCTAGGTGGACGTAGGGCCACATGGGTGCAATCAATGGCACCAAGTACTTTGGGGAAGTGTGCCACCCCATAGAAGCCCTGGACCATGGTCTGCCTTTCTGCGGGTGTTCTGGGCATGTATATGTGCCTGCCGACTGAGGGGTGTGCAGTCATGATTGCCAACACCTGGTGTGGGCAGCATGACACCGTGGCCTGTGAAACACCCCCAACTATGGCATTTGTCTGCTGAAATGACCCAGTGGCCAAAGAATGCTATACATTGAGCACCTTTTCCAAGGGGCTCAGTGCTTGGGAGCACAGGGTGGGTGATGTGAGGTCTTCCTCCCACTCAGTGACCAGGTCTAGGATGATATGAGGTGGAAACCTATACCTGCCATAGACCTGCTCATCAGGCATCCCAAAAAGGCTGGTCCTGGGTAAAAAAATGTGGTGCCTGGCTATCCTCCTCCTGCGGTGTCCCACGATCACTGCTGCGAGGAATGGTACATTCATCGTAGCTGTATACGCGTGTTTGTGTTCGCACATGCTTTGCTTTTTATGCATTGTTTTAGGTGCACGGTGATGCTTACGCCTGCCTTCACTTGTCGGACGTGTTTCCAGATTAGTGCATCTGTTCCCACACGCAGGAGAGCCCAGTTGTTAGCGGGCGTGTAGGCGTTGCGAGTATTTTACTGTGGTACTTCCAACATATCGGTGTGCGCCTTCACTGGGCGTCTTGCGCAAAGCGTTCGTAGTGTCGCAGTGACTTGTTGGACCCGCGCGGATTCAACGCAGGTCTCAGATAAGCCATGCGCAATGTGTTCCATGAATCGGAAAAAACAGATTTTGCACGAAAGCGCCCCATTTTCGGCACAGATTTATTCCATGTATAGGGCACTAAATAGCATCTCAGTAAAACACTTGCAATGCATAGGTGTAAGAGCAGGACTAACATTTTTCAAATTCTGTAAAGTTAAGAAGAATACACTTTCTAAATACTTTAATGGTACAATGAACTGCCACTTGATGTGAGCAGTAGGAAAATAGTGACAATATTTACCATCTGATAGCAGTGGTTAATATAGCTGAAACATAAAACACAGCAAATAAACCTTTAAATATGTACATATTTACTGACACTTACTTTCACATTAGTCACACACTCAGCATGAGCCCATTGTGAGTTCTGCAATCAGAATGAGAAAAGTGTACAAACAGTGACTTTTATAATTTCCAAAATCAATATCACAAAAAGAGGACAATGCGCAAGTACACAAATGAAACAGTAACACCAACCAATTGCAATAACTAAAACACGTTAAAAAATTCCAACCATCCTTTTATAGTCGCGGCTGTTCAACCCGTGGCCATAAACACCTTCTTGTAGCCACAGATACACATATATTATTTACTAACTAGAAAACAGACATTGCCAACCGTTAAAAGTTCAAATGAGACAAGGGTAGACGTGAGGATATTAAAACAGAAATACATGTAAAAATGTGTGCTCTAACATCCACAGAAAAATGTGATTATTGCACAGAGATGTATGGCTTAGTAACCGTGGCTAATATAGCCGCGTGTACAACAGAAACCAATCAGCTGATGTGATACGTTAATTCACCTACATATGCCTGGCTGCATGCTCTATACCCGCGGGCATAGCAACACCAACTGGAGTTGTTTGTTTCGTAGCCATGGCTATCTGGAAAAATGTCAAAATAAAATGCTTTCCTGCACTAACCCAAACATCTCTGCCAGCTCCCCCGCCCCCCTGATGGCCTCCACACCTACCCTGCCCTATCCCATTTCCCCTATAACACTTGTCGTTTCTATGATGCAGTTTTGATCAAAATATGCAGTCACGGCTATGCAGTCCACCAAAATACACAATGCACCATTGGCCTTTATATAGCCGCTATAACATGGGCCCCAGTGGATAACCACGACTATGCATGCCACATAGTGATTGATGCTGTCATAGCTGCGGTTACACCCTCCAGTCATTGCTGCGATTAACCCCGCGTATGGTTCACCCAATCACATCACTTGAAATGTAGCCACAGCTATTACATTTTTCTTTCAAAGAAATACAAATGATTTACATGTGTACATATCTGTGTATTCAGTAGTCTTTGTAAGTTGGATTGTGAGATATATGCAGCATACAAGATAAGTGGAGAATGGCGCAGAAGCATGAATAGTGAGTGGATAGTGGTCAAGTGGGTGGGAGGTAGGCTGGGCAAGTGTAGAAGGTGTGGGTAGAGTGTATAGATGGGGAAAGGCATGTGGGGATACAATGGTGGTACAAAAGATGTAAGTAGGTTGAGTAGAAGGGGTAGCCAGGGTTAAGTAAAATGGGAGAGATTAAACAGAAGGGAGTATGGTGGGTGTGTGGGGTAGAGAGGGTGGGAGTACGTTGGGTGCATGTACAGAAGGTGTGATACAGTAGATGTGCAGAGGAAGAGACAGTAGCCATGTCCACAGTAATATTTGCACAGTGATTATGTCATAATTTGCACTTTTCAGTCGAAAAAAATAAGAATATATAGTTACTTACAGAATAAAATCCCAATTAGAGACAAGTGCTTGTGGTCTTCTAGGTAAAAGTCTGCATTGGGAACATGACAACCTGAGTAAAACATGGTAGTCAAATACTTGAGCAAGCTTGCGAACCTCAAAAGAACCCAAGGGGTTGTGTCTGCCCTCTGAAAAAAAGTTACACTGTCTACCCATATGTGCCCTTTACTTGTGCCCTGAAAAGCAGCCACAATCAGGGAAAAATTGATGCACCAGTGATCAGGATTACAAACGCTCTTGCCACATCCTTAGCAAATACTCATGACTTAATTGTCCTCTCATCATTGTCACCATAGCTGTCAAAATCGCTCTTTTTAAAAAAGAAAATGTTCTCTGTAGCCAGGGGTACAGAACAACAGATACCCTTGGCTATCGGTAGTCAGTTTATAGCCACGGCTATCAGGAAAAACTGTGAACAAAAATGCTTTCCTTCTGTTTCAAGTGCTCACCAAGTGCCCCAACAGCAATACCAGGTCCCCCTATGGCCTCCTCATCTCCCCTTTTCCCATTCCGCCCACAACACACGCTGTTTCTGTGATGAAGTTTGCTTTGAAATGTCAGATATTTGCAGCTACTCTGTCCATAGCCTGTCCTACAGAAAAGCTTCATGTTACAAAGCTCAGTCTCTAGACCTCCTCCAACTCCCAGATTTCAATTGATGTCCTCTTACCCCAGGCTCACCTCTAGACTGATGGCATTTACATGTGTCTTGGTCTGCAAAAGGCTTTTTTTACTGCATTTCATTTTTCAATATCCTCGGCTATAACCGCGGCTATCTCTCGTATCGAGCAAAAACAAAGATGGCGGTTGTTTCATCCTAATCAATTTGACAACATAATTGACTTCCAATGTTATTGCCATGCTATTGCCCGTGCCTTAAAGTTTTTTAAAAATAAATTGTCTTCTATTTCTTTTGTGCCTTGGAATGTGTTGACTTTGAGATATTAACCAGCAAAATGGATGTTCAACATGTTTGGAGGGGTCACAATCAAATGACAAGGATATGGCGACTAAAGCCATGGAATAATTAACAAAGTACCTACCAGGTACATGAACGGATATTTGAATACTTAGGAAAATGCTTATAACACCTGCATTTGAGCGTTGTGTGCTTTGCCACCAATTAGTATCAGTGGAATAGAATGTGTGCACTAACTGCTATTATTTGTCCGCAATTCCTTTATTGGTGAACACTCACGCAATGGCATCTTGGGTCGCTGGTACTCTATTCTTTGCCTTTCTGGCCACACCTCACCTTTGCCTCTGGGCACTCCTGGTTTAACCTCGTCCTTTTTATATTCTGCTTCTCCTCCATGTTACTCTTTGTCGCTTACTTGTCCGGGTGAAGGTTGCGCGCAGCTCTGTGCATCTGCTCTGGAATTGGGATTTCTTTGAAGTTTCTCATAGGCCACACTTGTTTTGATGGCATGACTACCACCATTTTTCCTCTGATGTGGCACCTCCGTTTTTCTTTCGTGCAACAAATGCTAACCACCTGGGTCACACAAGTCAATACGTGGATAAGAACTTGGAAACCATAGGGGTCAAATTACAGACATTTTGCACTGGTGAATTTACTAAATTATCATTATGGCAAAAATTGCCATTGTCCAAAAAAACATATTTCTTTCAATCCATGTTTGACCAGGGCAATGGACTAGGTCTAGAGATTTCATTACTCTGGTGTAAAAATGCATTGATATGTTCTATCAAGAGCAATTTTTGTCTGAGTGCTACTTGTGTTTGCACGTGTGCATAATTTCTGGGATATTTTGCCCTCAGTGCAGGGTGCAAATAGCTGTAGCGGCTCTTAGTGAGCGATTCTCTCACTTTGCTCCAGATCATGAATTCGGGTTGTGGGCAATTAAAGCCCATAGCATTAGTGTGTGCACCCGCTGGCACTTAAGATAAAATACAGCACACTTGCACAGCTCACCTTCTAAACTTGACAGTCACACTCCACGCGGTTCTATGTGATCATAGCGCAAACACTTTCAGAGAGCCAATTTTTTACGAAACAAAAACAGCGAAAAAATACCAATTTTGTTTTTTCCCAACCCCTGTTTCCCTGTGTGCTTAAGCCCACCCCAAGCCCCTCACCACCTGTTTTATTCCCTTACTCCACCACACATCTATGTTTCCAAAAAAATGCAGTGGTGTTTTCACAGTTTTTGTTTTGTTATACATTCACTCTTTGTAAATTGTTTTCTTTATAACTGCTGGATACCACTCCACCCATGTTATGATAATCACTCCTGTGTATCTTTGTCTTATGTTTCTTTCACTAGTGTAATTTCTACTACCACAGCATTATGTTTATTTTCCCACACTTTGACTGGCCATTGCCATGCTAATCTCTATGGCCATTCCCACACAGTTCCTTCCCCTCCACACCCATAACACCTCCTCATGGCCACTCTGAATTCGCTTTAATCAAGCCTTGCCATCAAGCCTTGCCATCAAACATTGCTCTCAAAGTGCCTGCCAGGGATTTTTCAAAGCAGCCTTCTGCAGGTTTATCACTTAATTGGAGATGCAAACCAACTACTGGTGTAATATAGGTGTCTTAACAAGGTCTGCCGTCAGCCCTTCTATTTATAAGCGCTATGCATGTCCTTAACTGAAGTTCTGCTAAACAACAAGCACTGGCAAAGCCAACAGTTTTGGCTTGAGAATAAGTATTAGGCATTTGCCAGGCACTACTTTTAGATGCCCATGTACTCGCACCATTTTGCACCTCCTACCATCAATGGCCAGTTAATAGCACTACAGCAGTTCCTATCAAGTGCCTTTCTCAGACCTACGCAAAAGCCCAAACTATTGCCATTGCCAATGCTTGTTCTGTTTGTGCTTTGTACCATTCTGGTTGGCAACATCTCACTTTAGGGTGCCATATGTAGATCAGAGCTTAGAATGTGTATGATGTATTTATTTGAAGAGCAGGGATGTCAATTTCAATCAGATAAAACTTGCACTAACACATTTACAGATGGCAGAGGCATTCCCACCAAGGTTGCCTTACAAAGATAACATTCAACTAAGGGGGCAAGTGCTTCAAACTAAAGAAGAGTACTATAACATTAAACAAAATTACATTATTAAGCATGAATGGAGGTAGCAGTGGGGCAGGTAGGGAGGATGGGGAGAGGGCAGGATAAGGTCCCTCTTTAGCAAGTAAGTGAAATTTAACCTGACCTTTCAAGAGATCCACAGTTGGGCTGGCTTTGATTGTGATTGGCAGTGGGTTACAGTTGAGCGGGGCAAGTAAGGAGAAAGAGCAGAAGCGAGTGGTGGCACATGAAGGGTATGGGACAGTGAGGTTGAGTGCAGAGGAGGATCGAAGGAATGAGATGCTGAGTAAACTGAAATACAATCAAACATGTACAGAGGAGCAAGACCATTGATAGTTTTGTAGAGCAGGAGAAGGAACTTGAAAAGGGAGCATTTGTGCATGGAGATCCAGCCAGGATGCTTTCAGTAAATATAAGTGGGAGAGGATCTGGGTAGGTTGTAGAGAGTGTGGGTAGAAATGTTGAGAGCATTGTCTCGAGGGAGGAAGGCGTAGGGAGGAAACTCAATAGGCCTGAGCAGTAGTCAAGTTTGCTGAACACAAAGGTGGAGATTACAGTTTTTTGTACAGTGGTCAGTAAGAAAAGGGCACATTTTCTGATTGTTGAGGAGGTTAGTACATGCAGCAGAGGCAGTGGTAGTGATAAATTGTCGCAGTCAGAGATTGCTATCAAAGAGGACACCAAGTTTGCAAGCCTTGGGCAGGGGATCAAGAAGTTCAGGATGGAAGCACATCGGATAGGGGAGGAGAGGAATGGTGTTAGAAGTTGGGAGAATGATTACTTCAATTTGTTAAGAGTTCAGGATAAGCCAACGGGGAGCCATCCAGTGACAAATTGCATGGAGACAATTGATAGACCTTTCTGATATGGCAGGAGGGAAGGAGGGAAAGGAGAAACATATTTGGGTGTCATCAGCAAAAATTTTATAGTAAAAGTGAAAGGACAAGATAAGTGTTCCTAGGGCAGAAATATTGAAGATGAAGCTCAGATATCCAAAGGCTCTTTGGGGGACACCAGCATGAAGAGGGGTGACATCAGAGGTTTCAGACTTTCAAGAGATTTTAAGGGCTCAAGCCAGACAAAATTATATTTGCAAAGATCAAGGTCCTGGAGAGTGAAGTGGAGAGACGGGTGATTGATAGTATTGAAAGCGGCAGAGACATCCAAAAGGGTGAGTATAAAAGAAGAGAGTTTGGAGCCCACTATTCCTGTCCGTACTGTTCGCAGGCAAGTCGAAATTGTTCTAAGAACACACGTGGTGTTCGGGATGTCCGTACTGTTCGCAGGCAAGTTGAAATTGTTCTAAGAACACACGCTGTGTTCGGGATGTCTGCAAATAAATTAAAATGGAGGTGTCCTGAGGACACTATGCCTGTCCGTACTGTTCGGCGGCAAGTTGAAATTGTTCTAAGAACACACGTGGTGTTCGGGATGTCCGTACTGTTGCAGGCAAGTTGAAATTGTTCTAAGAACACACGCTGTGTTCGGGATGTCTGCAAATAAATTAAAATGGAGGTGTCCTGAGGACACTATACCTGTCCGTATTGTTTGCAGGCAAGTAGAAACTGTTCTAAGGACATCCAAGGTGTCCACGGACATTAAAAATGCCATGAGGGTGAGTTAAAAATGTTTGATTCTATGGGTGTGATCATAGGTAAAAATGTTTGATTCTATGGGTGTGATCTATGGGTGTGATATGCTGCAGTGGTTGCTGCCAGGGCCTAGAGTCTTGGGTGCATGGTCGAAGGCCATGCACCCAAGACTCTAGGCCCTGGTGGGAACCACCGCAGCATATCACACCTATCGATCACACCCATAGAATCAAACATGGGTGTGATGTATGGGTGTGATATGTTTTGGAGTTGTGGCCAGACTGTACCGAAGACCGAAGTTATAAGTACTGATGTTATAAGCTACTATGGGTGTGATATGTTGTGGTGGTTGTAGCAGGGTGCATGGGTGAAGGCTGTAGGCTGTATACTCAATACTCTAGGTCCTGACCACAAACACTGTACCATATCACAGCCATGCATCATACCTATAGATTTTATTATCTTTCAAATGGTTTCAATTATACTTACTGCATGATTTGTTGACATTCAATACATTTTTTACATGAGTTTGGTACCTGGAGGAAGTATTCTTTTTCAAGTTCTGTGATAAAAGAAAAGAGCATGTTAGTGTATGTATTCTATAAAGATGCATTACATTTGATAATAGATATTTCAGCATTTTGCTCAGTTTCTGTGTTTGTTTTTTGAAATCATTGGGTCTGTGGGAAAAAGAAAAATCCTTGTCGGATTAAAAAAACTTTTTTGTTTTGCTACAGTCTATTTGTTTGTTTCCTTTCAGTGTTTACTTCTTGTTTCTGGTTAATGTTCTATCTGTTGGATTGTTGCAGATTTCTGAAGCAGTTACATACCTGATGGCGTAGTCTAACTGTCTATTTTTTGTTACAATTTATTGGTATTCGTTTATCTTTTTGGTTGTTATACAATCTTGGGCTAGTTAGATACCTATTGGCGTATTCTAACAGTTTATAGTTTTTCATTGAATTTTTTTTAATGTTGAAGTACAGATTAGTTATTACATTTTGGTTTTAAGAAGATTAAAAAAGCGTTTGTAACAATTGCTGGTAATCTCTGCTTTAGAGTAACCATCCATATTTTTGTTGCAGATTTCTGAAGCAGTTAGATACCTGTTGGCATATTCTAACTGTAATTATTTTTTTTTTATTTAGTGATATTGATTTATCTGTTTGGTTGTTATATGATCTTTGGATATTAGGATAACTGTCGGCGTATTCTAACAGTTTGTTCATGTTTAAGTTCAGATTAGTTATTAAATTTTGGCTTTAAAAATATTAAATAAGCGTTTGTAAGATTTGCTGGTAATCTCTGCTTTAGAGTAATGGTACTATCATTACATTCAAACCATCCACATTTCTTTTTCATATATGCAGTGTAGTAACCTGCATTGGTTGTGGCTCCTGCGTGGTAGATTATACCTATTGTTGTGAAGGTTTATCTACCAAGTGATACTTGGCCATGCGTGAATCCAGTCAGCTTGCAGTTGTTTTTGGTACCATCTGCATTATAACGTAGAAGCAGTAGTATTCAATATTTACTATGTGTTTGTATTAGTAAGGTGGAGCGATTATCTGAATTGCAGTTAGTACATAATCTGCCATGGTTTGCATGTTGTACAAGTTGCGGAAATGGAATGGATTCACAATTTGGTATGGATACATACACAAAGCGCTCATTAGGGATTTATTCTTGTGTAACATTGTTGCAGAGAGTGCATGTATGTTTCCACATGTATGAAATCTGGAAGATTTCATTTATAGGTATGTTTTTGTTTTCCAATACTTGTAGTAAGTACAATAGAAATTCTTGTGGATCTTCTTGTGAGTTTATAGTGAATTTTACCATTGCAGAACAGTAGTCCAATTTTTGTTTTATTCCGTGAACACTATACGTGTTGTCAGGATTGTTTTTTGTAAAACACAATTGGTCTGTACTGTGTAAGTAAATGTCAACAATTGGTGACAATTGAAATAGAATATTAATTACTACATTTGCGTAGCAATTTACACCAGTTATATGTGAGAATTTTAATGGACCAGGTAGTTCTGTGTCCAAGTCATTTTTTCAGAGTGTATGTTGCCTCTCTGAAGAAGAACCTAAGTTACTTTGACTAATAGGTTCTTCTTTACTTATTGTGAATGATGAAGTATTAGCTTCCTTTACTCTCTTTGGAGGATTTGCAGTCATATGCTGTTGCATTTCTGTTTGAATTAGTTTTCTTTTACAACGTTTTATTTTTTGTGGAACAGGATATGCTTTTAGATTGGGGGTGTATAGTGAACGTAGTCTACTGTATTCTAGAATGCAAGGAATATCAGTGTTGACATTACTGGCATCAAAGATGATTAGAAATAGACCTTCAAGTGTACGTAAGCATGATAGTGGTACGTAGCTCATGCCTTCTTTAAAGACTGTGTTACCAATATCTATCAATGCTTTGTCTAGGGTTAGACCTTGGGATTTATGAATGGAGACTGCATATGCAAGAGTCAGAGAAAATTGTTCTCTACATACATACATGTCTTTGAAGAGAAGGAATTGATCTGTTGAGCGCCCTATCCTTTTTACTTCTGAAAGTTTGTCAAAGAGTATATTGACAAACTGAATGTTTTTGTCACACGGGTATGTTTGAAAGCCAACAACTGTACCCAGTGCTCCATTAACTAGTCCTTGCTCCATGTCCAGGTTACGTTTAAGCATTACTCTACAGTTTAAGGATAATTTTAATATTTTTTCCAAGCCAGCCATGTTGGAGATTGAATTTTCTAAGGTATTTAGTCTTGGTCTGGCTTGTTGACACACAGGTAGTTTAATACCATTTACGTCCAGTTTGTCTGTGGAGCAAATTTCAATTATTGGTTGCATTTCTTTTTTTAACATGGTTTCATTGAATTTGGAACAGCTTGTAAGAGTTGGCATTAAGGCCATACAATTGACATTTCTTGTGCTAATTGTTCCATAACATCAGTAGCACATGAGTTATCGCCATAAAGTGCATGGATGTGCCGGGTTTTTAATATTGTTTGTGCTTCTTGAGATAGTACACCAACTCTAATACTTTTTAAAATGTTGGCGTAGGTGAGTTCTGTAGATTGGCGCATGTTTTCTGTTAATTCGGTGTATTGGAAATGTTGCCAAAGGTTGACATTTCCTATGCTGCCAATAGTTTTACGGCAGAGTTTGTGTCCTAAGATTTTAAAAATAGGTTTACCTTTCACTGGTGTCAATCGAAGAAGATCTCCGAAGACAATAATGTGTTTTCCTCCAAAGAGTTCTTCGTAGTTTGTTTTAAGTACTTCTGGCAATCTGAGATGAATCAAAGCCAACATTAGGTTGGAGACCATGCTCACTTCATCTATTAGTAGCATTTTCATTTTTTTCAAAACTCTGTGTAGTTCCATTGCAGCTTCTGTAGAAAGGTTGTAATAATCTAATTTGTTTTGATATTCTACTGGAAGGAGAACCTATGGCGGCAGTTACAACAGCTGACAGTTTGTTGTTTGTGAGTTGTTGAAGGAACTTGCTGATGGTTTTGATTAAGAATGTTTTAGCTGAACCAGCTTCACCACTGACGTGTAGTAGTATAGGTTTGTAATTTTGGCAGGTACATTCTTTATTTTCATGTTGTACACCATGTGCAATTTGTTATGTTACTTCTTGAAAAATTGTGCGCTGCTCTTTGTTCAGTTTTGATTATAGTACAGTTAAGTCTTCTGTATCTTCTTCATACTGACACATGGTGTTCTCTACTTCTGTCATAGCTAATTCTGCCTCATTTGCTATTAGTGGCTGTCCCTTTGGTTCTTGGCTTCCTGTTATAGAAGGTTGACTACTGTCGGGAGTGTCCTTATCTAGTTGGGCCTGGAGTTCTTCTTCATGTTGCTGTTCATTTTGCAACATTGTTTTGTACTGCATAAAGTTCACATCGGTGATAGTGCTTTCATTTGCTTTGAAAGCATCTTCGTAGGAGTCATAGTTATCTAGTAACTCTTCTTCTTTTCTAAAAACAGTTGTAGGAAGGACATTTAATATAGTTTTTTCTGTTGAGGAGTTTTTAATGACAATTTGATATGATTAATTAAACTTGGTTTGCTAAGTTTTACTAAGCTGCCTTCACAATCTGTCACTGTTTATCTACCTTTGCTTTCATCAGGTTTTATATTATTTTTGTATGCAAAGTTTTGGGCTATGTGGTATAGACACATGTTTTCCAAAGTGGTACTCCTGTTCGGGTAGTATGTAGTAACGATCTGCAGCTTCGTAGGTGCCACATTCTCTATGAGAGAGCATTTTTATGCCTAAGCTGTACAATTTATGAGATAGTGTTTTGTCTGATGCTATGTCATTCCAGAGGTCTTGAAGCTCTGTTTTTTCTGCTTTTGTTAAGTATGCTGTAACATATCGTGCAACTGCAGTGGAATTGTCTGCAATGTACTGCACATCTATGTTTGCATTCCATAAGTGGGCAATGATTGCATTGTAATCATTGACATTTTTTGATTCTTCTGTTCTTTTTATGTAATATGTGTTCTTAGGTGATTTACCTTTAACATTATGTCTAACTGAAGACATGAATTTGTTTACTTCACCTGTTTCTGTTACTGGTCTAGGTAGGGAAACCAAACCAGCATTTGCTGTAGTATTTCCCTTTCTTTTTGTATTTGCGACGACAATATTGGCCACATTTTTGTCTTTGAAATTGTACAATTTGTGCATGAAGGCCACTATTTGCCGTTTGTGAAGGGATTACATGACATATTTTTGGATGAACTGCAAAACAGTGGCATCACTGTCCTGACCAAATTTAGGAGCATCTTTAATCCATAAAGGCATGCGGATTAGTGGTGCTCCTCTGGCTTGATATTCTTTTCTCCAAAAGAAGTGTTCCACTTCTCCGAGTGGAGGAGCAGTTTTAATACAAATAAAGTGTAGCATAGCAATGAAACAATGATGGAAATATCTTGAAACATTAACAGGATCTAGAGAGCAAAGTTCTCCAGTTGTTAGTATATCTATGTTTGTTTTGTTTTTGTTTCATATGCGTAGGAAATCATGTAAATCTTCCCATGCATATGCTGCACAACTTAATGTAACAAACCAAGTCAGTGGTCCAAGGTTTCTGATCATACATCGTACATCTGCGTGACGTCGGAACCAGTATTCCTTTGTACCACGCATGTTTGCAAATAGATTTGTAATACTTGATTGTAAAACCTCATCTTTTTCTTGCACTTTTTGTATTAATTGTGTAGCCGACATATTTTGAAACTGTGTTCCCGATTTCAATATGTGTGCAACTCCGTAACATAGAGTTGGTAGTTCACTTTCAAAGAGTAGGTGGAATATGTATTCCACATTTTGTCTAAATCTGGGATCTTCAGAATACATTCGTAATGAGCGGTATTCTGCTGCTGTTATTTGAGTGGGTCTGTCATTGTATCTTCCTCCTTTGCCAATAGGAAATAGTAGAGGAAAAGCACGTGCTTCTATACTTTTTTCCCATATACTCATTGGTGATCATTTGGTTTGTCACATTTCTAGTGCATCATCTATGTTGTCTTTAGAGTGCAATGGATGAACTGTATAATGGTCTAAAATATTGGATACTGCATCTGTATCCAGAAGTTCAAATTGACCAGTTTCTCGTGACTCTTGAATTATTTCAATTGTTCCCCTTAAGTTTTCTTCAATATTTATTTCTTTGTAGTACTCATTATTGTCTTTTAAATATTGCAAGGCTTGTCTAACTTTATGTAAGTCGACGAGTTGCTGCCAAATTCTTTTGTCTTTTGTTGGTACACCATTTACTAAGATAATTAAAGATTGTTCTATTGGACGTTGCACTCCTAGAGTGTGTTCATTTTCTTTCAGATTTAATGGTAAATAAACTACTTTGCCACAAATACCTTTCCCCAATTCAGAGGAAGCTAATTTTGCTGTTTTTGGTTTAAGACGTATTATTGCTTGAAATGGGTGTACTGTTTGAATTATGATGCTCTCATATAAATTGGGTTATTGCAGCGGTTTTGGTAGTGGAAATAATTCCAAATTATTCGTGATCGCACATGAAGGAGTTTGGTTGTTGTCAAGTTTTGTAGTGCAGTAACTGCAAAGTATTAAAGGGTCAGTTATTTCATATTTGTTTTCTGCTATAAGGTAGAGAGCTAATTCAAACCATTTAGAATCTTCATTGTCGTCTATTTTGTATGTTATGTCTATAGTTTTTGTGTTAGTTTTATAAAAAGTTCTGCGGCAACACACACACACATTGTTTGGTATTTCAGCAGATGTACTTTTAAATTTTAGTATTTCTTTTTTGTATGTGTGTAGTAGAAGGTTGCCATGTGTACAATTGTTGCTAGTTTGTTGTAAAGGTATTGCGTTTTGTAAGTGGCTTTCACTTCCAAAATATATTTTCTGGATATAGTCAATTTTTTCAAGTAGTTCTTTGGCTGTACCATGTAGAAGATTGTTATTTAAATTGGCTAGTGCTAATGCAGGACTTTTAGCATAGTACAGTTTATAGACTAGATTTTTTATAGTTGGATGATGAGTTGATATAATTTTGATATGATGGAAGGTGCTTTTGCAAATTGGTCCTGAAATGCAGGCTAATGAATGCCCTTGTAGCCCTGTGTATTTACGCACTGGACAGGTATCCATATTTTGCAGCAGTTTCATTTTGATTTTGTCTTTGACTTTCACATATTGATTGAGAAATTGGCGTAAAGATTTGAAAGATTTTTTGGGAATGTTACACATTGACGTGCATGACCATTTGTATACTGGATGTTTTCGTCCAGTCGAATGGAGAGGCAATTCTGAGTTTTCAGGGAATATTTTTGTAAGCAGTATTTCTTGTTCCATAATGGTATTATTAATTTTTTCATAACCTCGAACACTGCTATGTATAGCAATCATATTTGTTTGCTTTGGTTTTTATGCTTCTTTATTAAAATATGGTTCTGTGTTTGTGGTGTGACACCATTCACCTCCACAGATATTTAAGAAGTTATTTTTGTTGACATTCCATTTATTGAGAAGTCTTTTTTGAAATTTACTAATTAGTTTTGTTAGTGGTTTCATTCTTTTTAACACTAAAATAAATAATTTTCTTTTGAGTCGGATTGCACTGTCTATCAAGGCTTCTAATATTAATTTTCTACGGTAGGTTTTAAGGGTTGTGTATGATTTCTCTCCTGTTTTTGTAAGATTTTGAAGGACTCTGTGGCAGAACATTTTTGCTAAAATATTTTTTGGGTATTTGTATTTGCCATTATATCAAGATTTATAATAGTAGTTCTATCAGTAGTGGTAGCTGAATTCTTGATAATCGTTTTCTGTTTCGTTTTACATTTCGATAGAGGAGGCAAAGTTTCTGTACTTGAACATTTTTTAGTTTTGCTAAATGACTGTATTATCTGTTTTGTTTTAACTTTTTGTAGAAATTCCTCTAGAGATGGATGCTTATTTTGGATACTTCTTTTTTCATTTGCTCTACTTCTATGTTGTTTTCTACAGACTTCCTTTTTGGTAGGCATTCTTTGGGGTCAGTTGAAAAAAATAAAGAAGGTATGGGCTGGGTTGCTCTGCGAAGCTTGTGTGCTGTGTGCCTGAGTGTCTGAGTATGATGGTAGAGATGTATGTGATGGTGTGTGGAGGCTATTCTTCTATTTGTGTGTTACTATACTGGGGTTAAGATGACAGTAGAAAGTAAGCTAGTGGTGAGGAGAAGCACAGATACTAAATCTAATGGTACATAATTAAAACAGTTCTTTATTCTGGAATAATAACATTCTATAGGCTGAGTTATGTCATTTGTGCGCTGAAAAACAGGTATTTGTGCAGCATTCTGCCTGCAAATTCCGCTTTAACAAATGGGTATTTGTGGGCAGAATGGTGCACTATTTTTTTTTTTTTGGTGCACCAATACCATTAATCAACCGCACACTGTGTTTGAGTAACAGTAAGAATTATGGTAGTATTGTACTTACTTTTTTGTGTGGAAAAATGAGGTTTCTTCTGAGTTGTTGTTTGTACTTCAGATTTTGCTGCTTTTCAGGAGAGTGCTCTTCACTGTAATTGAAAAGGAAAGAAGTTAGTAATTTTGTGTGTATATAGTATGTAGTTTCCTTTGACTATGTGCCGCTTTCATATTTTATTTACATTATGTTAGTTCAACATGCTATGAAAATGAATAGAATAGAAAGTGTATGAAACATGCTTGGTTTCTTAAGGCTGTGTTATTGGATGCTAGGAGACAGAAGAAATAATGATATACTTATTTTGCAATTTTTAAAAGGTAAATGGCAGATACTTTATAGAAAAGCATTGAATGCATGCATTTGTGAAGGTGTGGGTAATAAATCAGAAGGATATGATGTACAGCTAGTGGTATTATTGCAGTTGGGAGTTTCTCAATGTTAGTGTTTATCTGTGTGAGTATTTGAAGGTGCTTGACCTTATACTGACTGTGTGTAATTTTTTTCGATAGCTGTGTGTGTAAAAATTTGTTTAGATAGCAGACAGGTTTGGAAGTGACAGTTGATTATAGTAGATGGGAAAAATGACAGTAAGTTTATTCTATAGGTTATAATGATTAAGTGACAGTTACTCTGTTTATATGCATTCATAAGATTTGCATTTGTACTGTGCAGAAAAAATGCATACCTGTAGTTTGTATTCATGCATGTGGATATGCATGCAGCTGCAAGTAGAAATCTTGGAGACGTGTACAGTAGTTTTTGTAGTGGGTGCTTTCCAATGATATGAGACTTGTACTCAGAGTAATCTACAGTACATTTGAAGTGCTGAACCCTGATGATGCAGTTAGATGTAGAGGTCTTGAATGTGATTGGTGGATGGTTGTGTGACTGTTTACCTTTATCCAATGAGGGAATGGCACAGAGAGTGAAGTGGAAATGGGAGAAGGACTGTCTAGGTTACGATATGTCACGGACACTGTGAATTACATATGGGGATTTTGGGGTGGAGAGGCATGCAAATGAGAATGAGCAGAGGAATTGACTGGTCAGTAAAGTTTGGTGGGTGTGTTGTGTAAGAAGACAGTTTGTCAGAAGGTCTTTTTCCTGAGAGAAGAACAGTTAGCTATGGCTGTGTGTTTCAGAAAACAGATTGTCTGGATTTTGGGAGACTCATGGATACATTGGTTGGAGGTGCATGCACAACGCTGTGGAGTAGCTGTAGATCTTGGATTCCCTCATGTGGAAGTGCACTGGTATGGAGTATGCGGAATGAAGTGGCTAGACTTGCTACCTCTCTGTGCTAGTTTGCAGACAGAGCATCATCCAGACATAATTATAATTCATTGTGGAGGGAACAGTTTGGGACATGTGTCAGGAATTTGTATGCAATTTACGATGAAAGAAGGACATGGAAAGGTCATGGACATGTTCCAAATTCCCATGTATTCTTGTATTGCACAAAGACAAATGTGGCTGCGTTCTTCTTCATTTGGTCCACAAATGGAGAAAGCGAGGCGTAATGTCAATAAGGCTGATTGTGCCTTTCTATGAGATATTGACATGTCCTCTTTTCACAATGAAAATATTATGTTTCATAGCACAAACATTTTTGGTAGAGATGGAGTCCATCTTACTTATGCTGGTAATCAGATTTTTCTGAGAAATGTACAAGATGCATTGCGTCCTTTTGTGAAATTACAGCCAGCTTTTTTGCAGTAGGTATTGATTTTTTTTTAAGTTTTTTAAATACAAACAAATACCACAAAAGGCTCTTTTCAGAGCCACCACTTCCTCCCAGATAAAAGTGCAATAATTTTGATTGGGCAACATCCCAAATTTTTTTGATGTTCTGTTCGCAAACTGTCCGCGGACTTCTAAAAAAAAAAAATCAGTAGCCTGCTCTATTTATTTCCCACTTCTATTTTTTGACTGTGAAAGGCGGCTCTGTAAAGAGCCTTTTTTATTTTTTGTTGTTTTGTATTTTTTTGTTTTTTTACACACGAAACACTAGGAGAGGAGGGGAAAGGAGGGTAAGGGGCGGACACCAACCACAGGGATAAGAAAGGGCGGGTGGAGAGAGGAAGATGTAGGGTGGGCCTTACTTGGGTAGTGAGCAGGTCTTCTCATGCTCTGAGACCAGAGTCTCAAAAGCACTTCGAAGTCTCTCCCCCCTGCAGAGTACTGCGTTGCAGTAGATACACAAAACTGTGACCCTCGAAAGGTAAGGATCAACAGCATTGTGAATGGCCTGTGTGGCAGCTGGAGGGATGCACTCTCCTACAGGAGTGTCTCTTGTGGTGAGAGGAGCAGAAACAGAGGATGAAGTAGAGGAACTCAACCTACTACGCTTGTTGCAAGGTACAACCTTACGAACGGCCCTACCGTGGAATGACTTTAGGTGACGCTTCATAGTAGTCGTACCAAAGCTGTACGAACCAGGCCTCCCGTAACTCAGTATCATTTTGCACTCATTGCTGGTGACTTTGTTTGCACGCGCCTTGGATACGTTACCATAAATGGTAAATAACCGCCACACCCAAGAATCATGGCGAGTGCTGGTAGTAGGGACTTCCACTACCACATCCTCATCATCCTCTTCATCCTCCTCTGCATCCTCACGCCTGTTCCCCTCTTCAGGCCCTTGGGGAGGTGGTGTGGAATCAGAAAATACAATATTAAGGCTTTTACACCATGCAAAGAGAAATACACCGACACATGCTTGTAAAGATTCCCAGAATCTTTATTGCAATACTGTACAGTTTACAAAACAAAGTACACAAATAGCTATTTGGCCGTCAATACCTCACAGAGACCACCAGCAGGGTTCAATGTGAGCAGTGAACAGGAATTGCTAGCTGGACATCAGCGTATTTATACAGTTTCTTCATAAGGATGTCCAGCCTCCCACAAGTTAATCATGTACTGGGCTAGGGTCGAGCCAGGTTCATTCCTAATTTACATATCTCGTGCATGCGGTTTACTTTTTAATAAATTTGCTAACAAACACTATTATTCTCTAGGTTTAACTTTACACTCTTTACACATTTGTTTTAATACAGGTCAAACAGATGTTTCGCATGTCGTGTTCAAATAGCGTTATTGTTCTTGTATACTTGTATATTAACATCGCCGATTCAAGTAATCTCCTGATCCCGAGGTCAACAAAGGACAAGGTCTACATGACCCTAACATGTAGTCTGCAGGCAAGTTGAACATTAACTCTCCTACAGAGGTTGAAGAGGTTAAAGTAAGAACAAGAGAACACAGGTCGGCAATTTTAGGCCACAGGGTGACTTTGCACGATAAACTAAAATGGCGGTTTTAACCTAAAATGGAGGCTTTGATTCACTTAAGGTCGCGACCTTGTAATACGGATTTCCTCGCAAAGCGACTGGGCATAGGTCAACATATACAAAGAAGATGAAACAATATTATATCAGTTTTAATAAACCCTCCTTTTGGCCTATGCCAAGAGCTAAACTACCTTCAATCACTTTGCGACTAACTCCACATTTCAACGTCTATACACCCCGAATCATTGTCAGACATATCTATGGCCATTAGATCAGACACTAGAGTTTCTTTCAACACATACTCCTTGGAAACCTTATCTGGGGCATATATTTTATGCCCTAATACACTTGTTGCTTGCGCGCAACACCCCCCTAATACTGAACATATACCAGAGAGACACTGTATACAACAACAAAGGAACAGAAAACTACTCAAGATAATCAGCAGGGCCAAAAACAACTTCCATCCCCACAATCGTAGGAGGTCCCAAAACCATGCACTAAGTTCCCAGTTTCCCTCAGGAACATGCACTTCTGAACTAAGAACATGTAGATTTTGGATTGCCCTAAAGATCGTTGGAGAGGAGTCTGGTACATAAACGCAGCAAGCGGACCCCACTAATTTACATACTCCTCCATGCTCAGCCAAAATGACATCTAATGCCATTCAGTTCTGAAGAGCCACTAATCTTATCGCTTTCTGTTCTAACGTCATATTATAGAGTATGTCAGTGGTCAGGTTCATGGTTCTCTCCAATACTCTTGCTAGTCCCCTGATATCTTCTGAATTCGTAATTTGCCCAAAAAATGGCACAAAGGATTTCATGATGTCTCCTAGAGTTTGCGCTGGAGTATCTCCCTTCACACCTCGTCGTGGGCGAGTCTTTGAAATTTCTGCAGTACTGGCAATAAATACCCCAGGTAATAGAATCCCTAAATAGCAGGTTCCTTGCCAATCCCTGGGCAACCATGGAAATGCCACATTACCGCAAATGAAATAGACAGGTTCACCTGCGTACAGAGGTCTGTTCTCACTAGTCAAATTTGCAACGTTGGCGCAATTTTCTAAAATTATCCATTGTCTGTGTTCCTTTCCGCTGTATGCAGAAGGATACTGAATCGGGGCTATGGTTAACAGAATAAGATGTAGGCGTGGCATCCTTATTGCCTATAGGAGCCATTTTGAAAGAGATCAAAGACTGAAAAGGACGAGACAATCTATCAGAGGGCCTAACAGAAGCAACGTTTGGCTTACTCCTATTTGAAAAAAGCAAGCATCCCAGGGGCATCAAAACACATTTCTCAAAACGATTCAAATTTGTACCATCAAAGTTCCCTGAGATGCTGTCATTCCATCGGCCAAAGAATAGTGCTCTAAGAGAAGCATAACAAGCAGTTGTCAAAGGTAATGGATGAATGTACCAACCTAGACCCTTATCCCCATGTTGTGGTAAATGCGAGCAGATCCAGCAGTTGGTCCTATTCAGAATTGCATGAGTGGCATTCATTATTAACAAAAGAGTATTATTCTGATAGTTCCGTCTATGCAAAGAGTCTCTAGGCGACAACGTGTGCAATTGCACGGAAGGAGTGGGGAAAACAGATACATTTTCGACAGGTAAAAAGTCCTCTAGCGGATATGGCTTCCTCCAGATACCATAACCCAAAACCAATAGTTACTAAAAACCCAGTTATTATTACAAAAAGACAACAATACACTTTCGGGGGTCCCATTACATGCTTGAACCTTGTCTCTGCTAATAACATATTTATCTAAATGTTCGGTACAGCGGTAGTGGGTGCAGGCATTGTAGTCTTCAATCGAAAAAACACCAATTGTTAATTTGCTGGCATCTCCAGTCGCGCGTTTTCTTAATGTCTTTCCCACAACCCTTAGCCAACAGAATCCTTTCGTACAGTCGGGCCAAAAGGCAGGCCCTCAAATGATTTCTGAAACGCTCACCTGATTCCCACGGAGGCGCAGGTCTGGCTTCGAGTGCTGGTGCTTCTTCAATGGTGAAGCGCAGGACCCTGAAGATGGACAGGAAGGGCCCCTCTACTCTGGCTTCTCTGGCTTGCAGGAATATTGCCCTGTGCGTGAAAAGGGAGTATTACCTACTGACTGAGTTATGCTCAAGCCTCCCACTCTCCTCCAGCCCGCCACGATACCCTTCCATGATTCCCTGTGAAGTCTCACCTTAGGGTCAAGAAGGATGTGCTCTCCATCCTGCTTCTGATGCAGGGGCGCGTTGAAACCCAGTTACTTCACTGGATTGAGGATTGATGGGAGTTCAGGTAAGCTTGACTATTCAGGTAAGGCGCTGTAAAAGTTCTGCTGCAAGTTCTAAAGTCCAAGCTTAAAAATAATGTTCATTGTCTTGTTGCAGAATGCCGGAGATATGGCGCCGACCCGAAGTGAAACGTGCAGTTCCAGTAAATGACAGGTAAGTTCCGGATGAGCGCTCGGGTAATGTCTTTGCATTCGCTCATTCAATGTCTTTGTCTTTTTTCCCCATAGTGGCCGGGGTCCGGAAAATGCCTGGAAGCGCCAAGACCCGAAATGAAATGGGAATGACCCAACAGGTAAGTCTTAGAAGGAAACTGAGCTTTTCCTATTCCTTTCCTTCTCTCACCTTGTTCTTGTCTTTTTCTCTCTAGGCTCTGGGAAGTGGCTGTGGATCCGGATGATCGCTGCTGAAGATGGAGGAGTCCAGGATAGGTGAGTGAAATGCAGCGCTGCAGCGATCGTAGCGAAATGCTTTTAAAATGATGTCTTCCTTTTCAGGATCGTCGGTGTGATGTCTCTGTGGTGCTGATTTAGCAGGTAAGGTCTTTTGTCTCCCTTTGCAGGTGACCCAGGATACTGACAGGCGTGGCTGAGGTCCAGATGCAGGAGCTGACACGGTGAGCGTCCAGCTGCGAGGAGCAGAACAACGCGAAGCGTGAGTTGCTGATCGGGTGTGGTTTAAATAGCTTTGGGAGAAGTTCCCAGTGTGTATCCTTCCACCGATCAGGTATGTATCCTTCCCCGACCACACCCGGGTGGAAAGTAGTCCCACAGGTAAAGTAGTTCCATTCAGGCCTCAAGAGGGCCTGGATGTAGCAGCATGGTCTGCATCAGGTAAGTGCACATTAAAACACTTGAACACATGTCTAGCTTTATGAGCCTGGTGCCTAAGGCGCCAGGACAGGGGTCCAACATGAGCCTGGCGCCTAAGGCGCCAGGACTGCGTCCAAAGGGCCCCAGCTTGGGCCTGCTGGCACTCCCCTGGGGGAAATGATGCCTGCCTCTGGGGTTGCTGGGTCGGACCTGGCTCCTTGGAGGTAGGCATCATGACAGTACCCCCCTCAAGGCCCCTCCCAAGGTTCTTTCCTCCGGGGGTTTTGGCTTGTTCGGAAATCTCCAGTGAAACCTTTGTACTAATCGAGGTGCGTGGACATGGTTACTAGGCTCCCACGATCTCTCCTGAGGTCCATATCCCTTCCAGTCAACAATATAGAAGAGTTTTGACTTTACCACCTTGGAGTCTAAAATGTCTTTAACTTCGAATTCTAATTCCCCTTCAATTTGAACTGGATCTTGAGGCTTGGACAATCGGGTTCCTGGTTGTACTGGCTTCAAAAGTGACGCATGAAAAACTGGATGAATACGCATGTTGGACGGTAGATCCAGTTTAAAGGCCACTGGGTTGATTATAGCCTTGATGGGGTAAGGTCCTATGAATCTGGGATTGAAGATTCGCGGGCCCTTGAGGGGTAAATGTTTAGTTGCTAGCCATACCTGGTCTCCTACTTGGTAAGGAGGAGTTTTACTTCGGTGCAAATCAGCGTTTTCTTTATACTTTTTCTTGGCTTGCTGTAAATGACTTGCAGCTTCTTTGAAGGCTCGGGTTATTGTGGAATGCAGATGATTTACTGCGGGCATTTTCAGGGTCAGAGGTGGATCTAGGTCAGAGGTCCGAGGATGGTGACCATACAAAGTATAAAAAAGGTTTGTCCGGTTCCAGAATGCACTGAGTTGTTGTATGCATATTCTGCGATCCAAAGAATGTCTTTCCAATTCAACTCAGATTGGTGTAACATGCACCGAAGATATTGCTCGAGAGTCTGATTGGTTCTCTCGGTTTGTCCGTCGGTCTGGGGGTGGTGGCTGGTGGATAACCGCACATCTATTTGTGCTAATCGGCAACACTTCTTCCAAAAATGGGAGATAAATTGACTTCCACGATCCGAGACTAATACGGAAGGGAAACCATGTATGCAAACTATATTCTCCAGGAATTCCTTGGCCAAGGTGGAAGCTGAAGGCAAACCTTTTAAAGGGATAAAGTGGGCCATTTTGGAGAATAGGTCCACAATTACAAGGATTGTGTTGTAACCAGCACAAGGAGGCAGGTCGGTTATAAAGTCCATTGACAGGGTGTGCCATGGTGCCGGTGGAATGTCCAAGGGTTGAAGTAGGCCGGCTGGCCTTTTCTTTTGAGCTTTGTTTTGGGCGCAAATTCCGCAAGACAGAACAAAAGACTTTATGTCTTTTCTCCAAGAAGGCCACCAGAAGTGGCGTTTGATTTTTTCCTCCGTTTTAGCAATACCAGGGTGTCCTTCCATTAAAGATTCATGATGATGGGCAATAACAAGTTCTTGCAATTCTTTACTTGGCAGAAATGACCGCTCCTGGAAGTAGGGTAAGTCATCCTTAACGGTGTAATGAGGACCCTTTTGACTCCATTCCAGTAAGGTTGAAGAGTCTAGAAGTTGTTTCACTTGCGTTTGGATGTCCTCAATAGTTTGCAATGAAGTTAAGCCTAAGATTCTTTGCTCAGGTATGATGGGCAGGTTCTAAGCTCGAATTAGGTTCTTCCATGCCAATCCGGGATAAGGCGTCCGCTTTTCCATTCTTGCAGCCAGGGCGATAGGTAATTACAAAATCAAATTCCGCGAAGAATAGAGCCCATCGGAGTTGTCGTGAAGATTGAGCTTTGGCCATCTTTAAATACTGTAAGTTTCTGTGGTCCGTAATTACAGTGATGGTGTGTCTTGCCCCGAGAAGGTAGTGACGCCAAGCCTTGAAAGCAGATTTGATGGCCAGTAACTCTTTATCGATAATTGCGTAGTTGATTTCAGGAGGAGAAAATGTTCTGGACCAAAAGGCCACTGGGTGTAGTTGGTTAGTTTTTGGGTCTCTTTGCGACAGAACAGCTCCCATGGCCGAACTGGATGCGTCGGTTTCCACTATGTACGGGAGATCTGGGTGCGGGTGCTTCAATACAGGTGCAGAGGTGAATTTGGTTTTCAGGTCTTGTTCGGCCTCAAGAGTCCATTCGAAGCGTTTGTTTTTCTTTAGGAGAGCTGTGATGGGTTGGACTTTTCGGGAAAATTCCGGGATGAATCTTCGATAGAAATTGGCAAAGCCGAGCATGCTCTGAACTCCCTTCACCGAACTAGGAGATGGCCATTTGAGGATGGCGTCCACCTTTCGCGAGTCCATTCGGACTCCTTGAGGTGTCAGGATAAATCCGTGAAACTCAACTTCAGTGGTATGAAAAACGCATTTTTCGAGTTTTGCAAATAGTCTGTGCTGGCGCAATTTCTCAAGAACTGCCCTAACATGTTTTCTGTGATCCGATTCTGAAGAAGAGTACACCAGGATGTCGTCAATGTAAACAATGACACAGACATCGATAAGTTCCCGAAGAACATCATTCATAAAGTACTGAAAGGCGGCAGGTGCGTTGCACAAACCGAAGGGCATCACCTGATATTCAAAGAGCCCAAACTTGGTGCGGAATGCAGTCTTCCATTTGTCGCCTTCTTTTATACGCACCAGGTGATAAGCTCCTCAGAGATCTAACTTGGTGTACACACAAGCGTCTTTCACCTGGTCGATAAGCTCAGGGATCAAGGGCAGAGGATAACGATTCTTAACCGTTATTAGATTTAGGGCGCGATAGTCTATACACGTTCTAAGGTCGCCCTCTTTTTTTGGCACGAAGAACAGAGCTGAAGAGACAGGAGACTTGGACGGGCGAATAAAACCATTGGCTAGGTACTGATCTAAATACTGACGCAAATGCAGGTTCTCAGGTTCCGTAACAGCATAAATCCTACTACAAGGTAGTTAAGCATTGGGTACCAGATCGATTTGGCAATCATAAGACCGATGGGGAGGTAACGTGTTAGCCTGTTCTTTCTGAAAAACGTCTTGGAATTCTTGGTATTCTGACGGTAACTGTACAGGGGTGGAAGTTGCTGAGGCTAGACCCATAGCTGGATTTCTTGGATAACAAGTTGGTTCACAATCAGGAAAACCTATCTTCTTTGCTCGCCAGTCAATTCTGGGATTATGTGTTTCTAACCAAGGAATTCCAAGAATTACTTGAAATTGTGGGGCCTTGATCACATCAAACACGATTGCTTCCCGATGACCGTCCTGACCCACCAGTGTCACTTCAACAGTGGAATGCGTTACAGGCCCTGAGGCTATTTCGGTTCCATCTACTGTAGTAATGACATCTTGGGTTACTTTCGGGCGGAGAGGAAGCTTAATCCTGGAAGCCAATTCGCGGTCTATGTAATTTCCAATAGCTCCACTGTCAATGTATGCTTTTATAGCATGCAACTGCTGAGGCTGTTTTGGGTCCACGAGCACCATTGGCATGACAAAATGCGAGGTCAAAGAGTTTGTTTTCAAGCTCGGCAAGCGGAACCCTACGCTTGTCGGGCTAGGTCGTTTCCCGAATCAGGTGTCAATAGTTCGTTATCAGTAGCTCCAACCACCTTCTTAGGTGGTTTAACTGGACAATTTCGAAGAAAGTGACCGGAAGTCCCACAATACAGACAAAGTTGCATTTGCCACCTTCTCTCTCGTTCTTTCTGCGTTAATGGTCCTTTAACACCACCGATTTGCATAGGTTCGGATACGTCGGTAATCTTGGAGTTAGCGTGGGTTTTGATGGGTGTTCGGGTTTCGTGCTTGAACCGATCTGCTTTTCTGTTTTGAAGTCTGTGATCAAGTTGAACCACCAAGTCAATGTAGTCTGCGCAGACCTGGGGTGGGTTTACTATCTGAGCTAGAACATCCTTAAGCTCTCCGCGCAGGCCTCGATGAAACAATGTGATCCTTTTGTTTTCTGGCCATCCAGTTTCCGCAACTAGTCTGTTAAAGGTGGCAATGTAGGGCAGAAGATCCTGATTACCTTGTCGTAAGGATAGCAGTTCGTTATCAAGGGCCTGTCCTTGAGAGTGTCGAGCGAACAATCTTTCCATGCTGGCCTGGAAGCCCTGAAAATTCTGGAGAATGGGATCATCTTGATTTACCAATGGAATAGACCAATCGGCAGCACTGCCACTGAGGTAAGATAGTATAAAGGCTACCTTGGTCTGGTCGTTAGGGAAGGCTCCGGGTCTGCATAGAAAGTGTAAACAACATTGGTTCATAAAGATGGCATATTTCTTGGGATCCCCCGCAAAACGTTCAGGCGGGGCCAAAGGCATGTGTCCAGATAGATTGATTTGTACCGGGTTATTCAAACCCATTGATGTGGAAATGTCTCCGGAATTAGGTAAAGGAGTGTGCCCTGCCTGGGCCTGTAATAACCTTTTGGCTAGATCATCTGTTCTTTCCTTGGATAGGATCAGTTTTCTTTTGAGAGCGTTAGTCTCCTGGCGGGCTGAGTGCACCTCTGCCCGCAATTCCCCCAAAAGCTGGGCCAGCTGGTCAGTCTCGGAAGTCTCCATAGCGCCCGGGTGGGAAATTGTGGGTAGGCTTCGCGTTCTGAAACGCTCACCTGATTCCCACGGAGGCGCAGGTCTGGCTTCGAGTGCTGGTGCTTCTTCAATGGTGAAGCGCAGGACCCTGAAAATGGACCGGAAGGGACCCGCAACTCTGGCTTCTCTGGCTTGCAGGAATATTCCCCTGTGCGTGAAAAGGGAGTATTACTACTGACTGAGTTATGCTCAAGCCTCCCACTCTCCTCCAGCCCTCCACGATACCCTTCCACGATTCCCCGTGAAGTCTCACCTTAGGGTCAAGAAGGATGTGCTCTCCATCCTGCTTCTGATGCAGGGGCGCGTTGAAACCCAGTTACTTCACTGGATTGAGGATTGATGGGAGTTTAGGTAAGCTTGACTATTCAGGTAAGGCGCTGTAAAAGTTCTGCTGCAAGTTCTAAAGTCCAAGCTTAAAAATAATGTTCATTGTCTTGTTGCAGAATGCCGGAGATATGGCGCCGACCCGAAGTGAAACGTGCAGTTCCAGTAAATGACAGATAAGTTCCGGATGAGCGCTCGGGTAATGTCTTTGCATTCGCTCATTCAATGTCTTTGTCTTTTTTCCCCATAGGGGCCGGGGTCCGGAAAATGCCTGGAAGCGCCAAGACCCGAAATTAAATGGGAATGACCCAACAGGTAAGTCTTAGAAGGAAACTGAGCTTTTCCTATTCCTTTCCTTCTCTCACCTTGTTCTTGTCTTTTTCTCTCTAGGCTCTGGGAAGTGGCTGTGGATCCAGATGATCGCTGCTGAAGATGGAGGAGTCCAGGATAGGTGAGTGAAATGCAGCGCTGCAGCGATCGTATCGAAATGCTTTTAAAATGATGTCTTCCTTTTCAGGATCGTCGGTGTGATGTCTCTGTGGTGCTGATTTAGCAGGTAAGGTCTGTTGTCTCCCTTTGCAGGTGACCCAGGATACTGACAGGCGTGGCTGAGGTCCAGATGCAGGAGCTGACACGGTGAGCGTCCAGCTGCGAGGAGCAGAACAACGCGAAGCGTGAGTTGCTGATCGGGTGTGGTTTAAATAGCTTTGGAAGAAGTTTCCAGTGTGTATCCTTCCACCGATCAGGTATGTATCCTTCCCCGACCACACCCAGGTGGAAAGTAGTCCCACAGGTAAAGTAGTTCCATTCAGGCCTCAAGAGGGCCTGGATGTAGCAGCATGGTCTGCATCAGGTAAGTGCACATTGAAACACTTGAACACATGTCTAGCTTTATGAGCCTGGCGCCTAAGGCGCCAGCACAGGGGTCCAACATGAGCCTGGCGCCTAAGGCGCCAGGACTGGACCAAAGGGCCCCAGTTTGGGCCCGCTGGCACTCCCCTGGGGGAAATGATGCCTGCCTCTGAGGTTGCTGGGTCGGACCTGGCTCCTTGGAGGTAGGCATCATGACATTTCTTCAATCGCACATTCAAACCGTGCTGTACGTCTATTTTCTTGGACGTTAATTATATTTCACAATTTCCGGTGCCGAAGGATCAGATAACAGTATGTCGTCATTTCCCACTGCAGGTGGCGAGTGAACGGAAATGGGATCAGAAAATGATTGATCCGGAAATATCACTGTTTGAGAGTGCGGAGACAAAATGGCCGTTTTGTCTGGCTTTACGAATTCTAGAACGCTCTCCGATACTCTCTTGTCAGTTGTTGCTGTTTCAGGCACGTTGGTTACAGCAGTGGAAAGGGATTCTGTGTCTTCTGTATTGTATGGCACGGGCTGCGGGATCCGTTTGGTGTGTGTCGCATGGATCCAGTTCTTTCGCCCTGCTAGCCGCACAGCAGTCTGGGTGACTCGCAGGACCTGGTAGGGACCTCTCCGCCGAGGTGCAAGGCAGGACAACCTCTCAAAAACTTTCTTGAGGATCCAGTCCCCCGGTCGTAGACTGTGACCAGTACCCTCGTACCATACAGGTAATGCCTCTCGCACCTGGTGATAAATTGAAAATAGATTTTTAGTCAACTGGTTACAGTAATCTGAAAGAAGCACATTCTCTATATCCCTCAACAAGTGACTTTTTTGGCATACCCCAAATATTAGCAGGCCTCCCCATTACCACCTCAAAGGGAGAGAGCCCAGTCTTAGTTTGAGGGGTTGTTCTCATCGACAGCAACACAATTGGTAAGGTGTCCGGACATTTTAACTTGGTGCCGGCACACGTCTTAGCGAGCTTGTCCTTTATAATGCCATTATGCCTTTCCACCAATCCGGCACTTTGGGCATGTCAGGCCGAATGGAACCGTTTATCAATCTGTAATCCTTCACATATTTGTAGTATTACAGCAGCGATAAAGTGTAGCCCATTATCCGACCATATGACTCTCGGCAGCCCAAACCTAGGAAAAAACTCTTTCAACAGAGTTTTTGCCGTGGTTATGGCCGTTGCATCTCTAACAGGGAAAGCCTCAACCCACTTACTAAATGCACAAATGATAACCAACACATATTTAAGATTGTTGCAACGTTCCATTTCAAAAAAATCAAAGTGGATAACCTCAAACGTAACAGAAGGTGGAGCAAAAATTCCTCTAGGAGTTGAGGTACCTTTTCCTACATTGTGCTGCAAGCAGACCATGCACCCTTGGACAAAGCGCTCTGCAATTTTGAAAATGTTATCATTGGCCCATACACTGTGTAACATTTTAGTCAATCTATGCGCCCAGACATGTGTCGGACCATGAGCCATAATGACCATCATTGTAATATAGGCATCAGGGAGTAACCATTTTGCTTCAACATTGTCCACCCAACACCCATCATCATCCAATCTCCCTGCACCCTCGACCCATTTCTTGGTATCCTCTATACTAGCATCTGCTTGAATGTCTTTTACAAAATCGATACTTTCACCAAAAGTGCAAACATTTACACTTTCTCTTACAGCATACATTTCTGAACTAAAATCAGTGGCAGTTTGCTTAGCTATCTGATCAGCGAAAGCATTCCCTTTTCCTATATCATCTGTAACCTTTTGATGTGCTGTACATTTTATAATAGCTAACTGAACAGGGAGTGCGAGCGCTGAAAGTAATTGCACTATTAAAGTACCATGCTGTATTTTTGTGCCATGTGAGGTCAAGAAACCTTGGTCTTTCCGAAGTCTACCGAAGTTGTGAACTACCCCAAAGGCATACTGACTGTCGGTATATATATTTACTGTTAACCCTTCAGAAAGTTCACAAGCTCGAGTTAACGCTATAATTTCTGCGGCCTGCGCGGAAGTATGAATAATTCTTTTGGTTTCCACAATCGTGCTTAAAGTAGTGACGGGATAAGCAGCCATGGATGTACCATTCGGAAGTTTAAAACAAGAGCCATCACAAAATAGCTCTCCTTGTGGGCTATTCAAAGGCATGTCTTTCAAATCAATTCTACCTTTAGTCTCTTGTTCTGTAGTGTAAAGGCGATCGTGTGACGTTTCGTCACCATCAACAGTATCTTGTGGGACAGGTAAAAGTTCAGCCGGATTTAATACACAACACCTCTGAATTTGAATGTGGGGAGCAAACAAGATCAATTTGTATCTTGTCAATCGTGCGGAAGTGAGGTGTTGCGTTTGAGTTGTATTCAATAAAATATCTACAGAGTGAGATACCATTAGGGTTAACGCATGACCCAGGACCATTCCCTCGCTCTGTTTTACAGGCGCAACAGCAGCAGCGACAGCTCTCAAACATCTCGGCAAAGCGCATGCAACAGGATCAAGGGCCGATGAGAAATAGCCGCACGGCCTATTCTTCCCTCCATGTTCCTGTGTAAACACAGCCAAAGCACATCCATCACGTTCATGCACATACAACACAAAGGCCTTTTCATAATTTGGAGCTCCTAAAACCCGCGCCGAACACAGCGCGGTTTTGAGCAAGTCAAATGCTGTCTGGTGTTCCAAAGTCCATGGCAATGGCAAAGAAATGCCATTTTTTGTCAAGCCAGCATTGGTTTAATCCTTAACGAAAAGTTAGGGATCCACAATCTACAGTAAGAAGCCATACCTATCAGGGCTCTAACTTCCTTCTGCGTATTTGGGACAGACATGCCAGAAATAGTTTTTATTCGTTCAGGTGTCAACCGTCTTCCCTCCTATGACAGGAGATAGCCTAGATAGGCGACCTCCTGACAACAATATTGGAATTTTTTGAGTGAAGCTTTGTGGCCATGTTTTGCTAGATAACAAAGCAACAACATAGTGCCTTCTTTACAGGCACTCTCAGAATCAGCAGCCAAGAGGAGATCATCTACATACTGTAGTAACGTGCAAGTAGTAGGCAATTCGAGAGCATCGAGCTGCTCTTTTAATGCCCTACTATAAATACTTGGAATCTCAGTGTACCCTTGTGGTGCACGAGTGAATGTGAACGAGCGTCCACCTAGAGTAAACGCGAACAAATACCTACTATCCTTGTCTATGGGAATACTGAAAAACGCATTTTTGAGGTCAACAACACTAAAGTGAGTGGCAGAAGCCGGAATCATAGTTAGTATCGTTGTAACATCAGGTACAATGTGAAATTGAGGAGCAACAATTTTGTTAATAGTACGTAAATCAATTATAAACCGAAAGGGAATCGCATTATCACCTTTTTTGTATACTGGCAAAATCCGGCTGTTACACAAACTACCGGTAATTTCCTCAATTACTCCACGATTTACAAAATCATAAACTATACATTTCAAAGCCTGTTTGCCTTCAACTGAGATCTTATATTGTGGGATGCGAGGCAATTTAACTCCATGTTTCAGAATAATTTTAACAGGTTCAATTTGAAGAATGCCCACATCATTATCATCAATTGCCCATAAGCATTCCGGAATGTTACTGAATTCTGGCAGTAAATGTCGAGTCAACAACTGAGAGGCGAGTGATTGCTGAGGTGAAATTGTTAACCGAACTCTGTCTGGGGAACAATGTATTAATGCATGCAATTCCTTCAACAAATTTAACCCCAGCAATTTCTCCCCACAGTTTGTGGTAAGTAGAAATGGACACTGCTCCGTAAAGGGACCCAGTGTTATCGTAACCGACACAGAGACCGGACAAACCACAGGTGTGCCTGAAAACCCTACGGAAATATTGGACTGCCCTGACAGTGGATATTTGGGACCCATGAATGGTCAATAGAACATTTCCGTGCTCCCGTATCTACTAAAAATAGATGTTTGCTATTTCCCACCGCCATCTCAACGTAGGGACCTTTCTGATGAACGCAAATAGGCGTCGGTTCCAAATCCTGCTTCGGGCAATCCCAACGAAACAGAATGTCGTCAAAAAGAAGCTCTTCAGAGATGTACGCGGCAGAAGGGTGATCAAAAATGTTTCTATTATCCACATTCGAAGTTTGTTTATCCTGTGAAGAAGGTTGCTGTGATTCTGGCACAAAATGACCTCTGCCAGGGCCCCCTACACCTGGGTGACCTCTGGACCGTCTACCCATGTACCCAAATGACCTCTGCTGCAAGGTCCGACATTGTGCGTGCCAGTGACCTTCCTGTCGACAATAGGCACACTGGTTAATGGTTACCGGAGCCAGAGGCGTACTTCCCTGTGGAACGTACTGACCTCTAAATTGATTACCCTCTCTAGGATTTCTAACAATCTGTTGTAATAGGACTTTTGTTTTCAGGTCACCCTTTTTTTTCTCAAGTTTTTTCTTTTCATTATTCACACGATTGTTCATAGTACTGAGCCATGTGCAATACTTCTGATTGAGACTTCGCCTGCCAAGCGCTTTCGGAAGACATAATCTGTAACTGGATGTCAGGCAGCAATCCACGTACAAATTTGTCGACAAACAGCCTTTTCCTGCCTAGGTCTTGTCCACTTAAATCTGAAAATACCTGTTCAAACCGATGGAAGAACTCGGTAGCACCCTCAGACTTTCCTTGGACACAGGCCGTAAGCTTGTCCCTAATGATTCTTTTTTCAGGAACTATAGTTTTTAATTTTACAATAATCCTATCAGGCAAAGTTAATATCACTTGAGGCGGTCGCTCGCCAGCTGGTCTTTCTCTGTCGAGCCTAACCATGTTATCCCTTGTATCTCCTAACCCAGGTACATCATCTACAGTCCTAATCTGTTTCCACAAATCAACTGGCAGGAGTACGGGAAATAATAAATCAATATCACTTAAGGTGAATACCGATGATTGTAAAACCGACTCTATTTCTTTATAGAACCCCGCCGGATTCTTTTTTATATCAGGAATAGATTGCTTTATGGTGTTCACTTCCTGTCTTGAGAACGGGACGTGAACAAACTGCGATACGTAATGTGCAGGAATGTCCCCCGTGAGTATTCCTCGTGCAGCATTGGCCGCAATCTCAACTTTTGGGAAAAATGTCGGAGGGATCTCTCTCATAGGCAACTGAGAAGTAGGTAGCTCGGAACGCTTACTAAGCAACAGAGCCAAATCAAGCGCTAAGGCAGTCGAAGAAGTATCAATCGAAAAGGCTCTCTTATAAACACTCAACAATTCTGTGGGACAACAAATCTTTCTTTTTACACACTCATTCTGCAGGTATTCTACCATAACCTGTATCACTTTCTTTTGCATTTCTAACGTATACTGACCATATGTGTCATATACTTCATCTGGAGTTATTGATATATCCGACATCCATCTTATCGCATATTTTGTACAAATTCACGCTTCCTCACCTTTTAATTCACGGCGAGGAGAAAACCGTTTCTGTAAGAACATAATACCTAAAATATCACCATCTGCTTCTTCATTCTGTAACTCTTCCAACTCATTCCTATACACAAAAAACCTCTTAACATGCTCATATACTTTCTCTGCACTATCTCTGGTCAATGCTAAGGCATTCAAATCCCGTAACCCTTGTGGGAGTTCTACATCGTTTAATCTATTCCACATTATACTCAAATGAATCTCTAATCCTTCAATAAAAACATTTTTCTCAGGAATACTTTTTAAATTTTCCAGTGTGGAAAAAACATCAGCTTGTTCACCCTTCTCCATACAATGTTTAGCCCAAGCAATCAATTCATTCTTTTTATCTGGGGACACAGTATTACGAGTCACAAACCTTGATCCCACGCCCTGGTCTACTACAAGCGATGCAGAATCACTTGGAAGAGGAAGAGTAGGCACATTCTGAATATCAACAGGTGGAGGCAAGGGGGCAGGCAAAGGAGCGGCAGCTGGAATAACAACAGGAAGAACAACAGCGAGGAGGAGGAATTACAACAGAAAGGGGCAAAGCAACAGGAGGAGGGACGTACGGGGGTGGCGCAGAGGCATCCGGCCTTCGTTCATGCAAAAGTTTATTAATCAATTCATCTGACGTATGAAAATCTTTTGAAGGGTACATTTTTTGAATGCCTAATTGAAGTGATCTCTGTCTGTGTTCCTAACTGACTCCAATTGTTTATTTTGATCATATAGCCGTGCCTTTTCCACACTCGTCATATGTTGACGCATATGTTTCTCTCTACTCTTTTGTTGCTACAAAGCTTCTGTTTTCCAACTGTGCAATGCATCAAATGCTGCAGGTCTAGCCTTTTTCTTTACCAATACAGACTCTAGATATTCTATACGAGGGATTTCAAAGCTACCATTGGTTGGCCACCGAAGATTAGAGTTATGTCTGGTCTGTCTGTGCCAAATGTCATTAAATGCTATACTACCAAAGCCTTTCTTACAGTACATAGTACATGCCGGTGACCCCTCCTGTGGTGCGGGACGGCTATCTTCCAAAGATTGTCTGTCGCTGAGGAATAATGCCCTGAAGCAGGCAGACAATTTCCGAGACATATCAGAATTCTGGTGTTACCTGGTCAAATAATTGTGCTCGCGAGTACAATGCGCCAAATTCAAATTGTCGGGGTTAAATTAAGAATCGGGTCACGATTCACCTGACCAAAGGACTGGGAGGCCCGATCAGGTTACTAAGGATAATTCTAAGGACCCATGTGTCTGGTGATTTCGGCAAATTTACCCACCTCGATATATGCACCCTCGTCAAGATGTCATCTCGGGCTACAGCTCACCGTTCAGGGATCGGATAATGCTGTTCTATCAACAAATTCACTTCTCGTCCAGAGGGGCCCTTTCTGTTGGCACCGTCCGATCCCGGTCCGATAGCCGAGCCAACCTTCAACAAGACAAAGTCGATCTTGAGGGTCCCTATTCGGGTGCCATCTGTGGTCAGAAAATACAATATTAAGGCTTTTACACCATGCAAAGAGAAATACACCGACACGGGCTTGTAAAGATTCCCAGAATCTTTATTGCAATGCTGTACAGTTTACAAAATAGCTATTTGGCCATCAATACATCACAGAGACCACCAGCAGGGTTCAATGTGAGCAGTGAACAGGAATTGCTAGCTGGACATCAGCGTATTTATACAGTTTCTTCATAACGATGTCCAGCCTCCCACAAGTTAATCATGTACTGGGCTAGGGTCGCGCCAGGTTCATTCCTAATTTACATATCCCGTGCATGCGGTTTACTTTTTAATACATTTTGCTAACAAACACTATTATTCTCTAGGTTTAACTTTACACTCTTTACACATTTGTTTTAATACAGGTCAAACAGATGTTTCGCATGTCATGTTCAGCGTTATTGTTCTTGTATACTTGTAGGTTAACATCACCGATTCAAGTAATCCCCTGATCCCGAGGTCAACAAAGGACAAGGTCTACATGACCCTAACATGTAGCCTGCAGGCAGGTTGACCATTAACTCTCCTACAGAGGTTGAAGAGGTTAAAGTAAGAACAAGAGAACACAGGTCGGCCATTTTAGGCCACAGGGTGACATTGCACGATAAACTAAAATGGCGGTTTTAACCTAAAATGGAGGCTTTGATTCACTTAAGGTCGCGACCTTGTAATACGGGTTTCCTTGCAAAGCGATTGGGCCTAGGCCAACATATACAATGAAGACCAAACAATATTATATCAGTTTTAACAGTGGTGGAGGGGGTGGGAGTGGTGCTGAGGCAGATGTAGCACCAGGTGGCAGTAGAGGAGCCATGGATGCCATCAGGATTCAGAAGAAAATCTTCAGAAATTGCCAGCAAAATGCACTGCGTTCTGTAAGGTAGCCAGAAACACAATGAGGATGAGCTCTGGGGTGTGGCCTTTTATAGGCGTGCTGGTGCGCGGTTCGCGGACAGCCACGCAGACAGAACAAACATCCCAAAAGGGCTCAAAAAGTTCTAAAAAATATGTGGAAAGTCAGGGTTATTGTCTGGGACATGTGCTATGGTGCATTTTTAGTATAAAATACTGTGGATTGCCCGAAACATACTTTTAAAATGTTCGAGGACCCGGACAGTTTCCGCAATCAGGACACACGCTCAGCGTGGGTGCGGTCACATGATGGCGCTGTGAACATGTTCACAAACGGAAGAGGTGTTCGCAGGACATCAGATGCATGGGAACGGTTGTGTGCATGCGTGCGGGTGTTCTACGAACAGTGTTCGGGTCCTGAAATTAATCAAAAGGCGACACAAGCTACGCAAACACTAACGGACAGGCGCAATGTTCGGAAAACTTACGGGTGTGGTGCGCATGTGCGTAGATGTTCTTTAGGCAGTACGGACAGATATAGTGTTCTTAGAACACCTGCATTTTGGTTAATTGGACATCCCGGACACCGAATGTGTTCTCTGAACAGTTTCAACTTGCCTGCAAACAGTAAGGACTGGTGTACTGTCCTTAGGACACCTCCATTTTGATTAATTGCGGACATCCCGAACACCGAGTGTGTTCGTAGAACAGTTTCAATTATTTGCCAGCGTACAGTACGGACTGGTATAGTGTCCTTAGGACACCTCCATTTTGATTAATTGCGGACATCCCGAACACCGAGTGTGTTCTTAGAACAGTTTCAATTATTTGCCAGCGTACAGTACGGACTGGTATAGTGTCCTTAGGACACCTCCATTTTGATTAATTGTGGAAATACCAGACACGATTGTGTTTTTAGAACAGTTGCAACTTGCCAGCGAACAGTACGGACAGGTATAGTGTCCTTAGGACACCTCCATTTTCATTAATTACGGACATCGCGGACACCGAGAGTGTTCTTAGACCAGTTTCGACTTGCTTGCCAACATTACAGACAGGAATAGTGTCCTTAGGACACCTCCATTTTGGTTAATTGCGGACATCCCGGACAACTCGTCTGTTCTTAGAACAGTTTCAACTTGCCTGCGAACAGTGCAGACAGGTATAGTGTCCTTAGGGCACCTCCATTTTGATTAATTACGGACATCGTGGACACCTCTTGTGTTCTAAGAACAGTTCCAACTTGCCTGTGAACAGTACGGACAGGTATAGTGTCGTTAGGACGCCCCATTTTCATTTTCATTTGATTACGGACATTCCAGACACCCGCGCTGTCTGAGGACACCTCAACTGGTTTAAAAAAAAAAACATGAAATTAATTAGGACACATTTAATAATTTTACTTTATTATATATGGATGTACATTTTATAAAAGAGAAGGTGAAGCAGAAACTGAGACAAACACCAGATAATTGGGGGTTTCAAGAGGATTCATATGAGGTAAAGGGATGGAAGTCTCATCAAAACCTTTTTGTTCATGGAGAGGGTTTGGGGATAATTGACTGGAATATGTTGAGAGGGGACAGGTACATGTGGGACAATGGTATCTAGTTTTTTCTTTCAAGTGATTCTCCACAAAGTTTTTCAAATTGTTGAAATTTGCCATGAGCATGTCCATTTTTTCTTCCATACGCTGGAGAGTCTTATCCAATATTTCTTTTGGTGTACTATTTTCAATGTTTGTATGGTCTGTACAAAAAAAAAGATTTATATGTTAAGTGTATGTAAAGTAATACTTATTAATTGGTTTATATAGAAAAGTGTCTACCATTAGGTTCACTATCTTCAGACATATCCTCACGTGCGAAATTCTCCTCAAGCCACTCCAAAGTACTGGACATTTCTGTGAGAAAAGAAAATTATATGACTTTTTTTGTATCTATTACAGAAATTTTAGAAATGTATGAGTAAAGTGAAGTACACTTACTAGCTTCTGGTAAATTGTGTTCTTACTGGTTTGTAGCTCTGCTGTTGCTCCTAGTTATGGAGTTTCTGTGAGGTAATTATGTTGGAAGCCTATCTTGCTTCTTTTGGTATATTCTATTTTAGAACATATTGTATTTAAATGAATGGTTGATGTGTTACATATATGTGTTACCCTTCTTATTTATTAGTACATATAATGTGTATGTGTGCTGGTTTGTGAACTTGTGCAGTGTTCATATGTTACGATATAACATTTTATGATAACCCCTGACTTTTTGGGTAGTGCTGCTGTTGTCCGCGTCTGTCCGTGTACATACGAAGAGTCTGCGGACATCAAATTCAGTAGTGGGGGTTCAGTATGTTCTATGTTAAATGTAGTCAGGGATATTATTGTTAAGCTGGGCTACTAAAAACCTATGAAATTCAGTAAAAAAACTTTGTTAAAGGTACATTATGGTTAAGTTGTGCTACTAAAAACCTTTGAAATTCAGTAAAAAAAAGTTGTTAAAGGGACGTTATGGTTAAGTTGCGCTACTAAAAACCTATGAAATTCAGTAAAAAAAACTTTGCTAAAGGGATGTTAGGGTTCCAAGTAAAACCGAAAAACCCCCTGAAATTCGCCAGTCCTTCGATTCTCGGCCGGGATTCCAGCTGCCTTGTCCTCGGCGGGGGGCGTGGCAGCCCCTCAGCCAATGAGGAGGCTCGAAGCGGGGCCATCCCTGCTCCGAGCCTCCCCGCGGCTCAGAGGCTGCCTCCGCCCCCCACTGGGGACTCGGGTAAGCTTTTTTTTTCCCCTTCCTTCCCTCCCTCCTCCATACCCCACCCCACTTACCTTCTTGCTCCTGCGTCCCTGCCAGGGGACGATGGAAGCCTCCAGCAGTGTGGAGACTCCGCGCCTCCACACAGCTGGAGGCTTCCATCGTCCCCTGGCAGGGACGAAGGTACGTTTATTTTTATTTTTTTCTCGTGCCCCTTCCCCTCCCCTCCTTCCCGCCCTCCCAAACCTACTTACCTTCTGCTTCTTTTTTTTTGGGAGCGTACGCGCTGGGAACACTTCTGTTCCCAGCGCGTCTGTTCCCGAAGGCCACCATGGAAAGAGAAAACGGACTCCAGTTTTCCCTTTCCCAGCGGCCATTTTCTTGGTCGTTTTTTTTTTCTGTCCCAAAACGCAGCTGCTTTTCGGGACAGAAAAAAATGCTTTTAGTGCCCCGGTCACGCATATAATGCGGGCCGGGGTACTCGCTTCGCTCGGGCCTATAACTATGGGCCCCGGGGCATTACCTGAGTCGGTAATGCCCCCGGCGCTCGGGTCATATTGCTTAAATATGACTGGACCCTAAGAGAATTACTGTAAGAACATACTTGAGGGATAACTCTACAAATATAGTACCTTTTCAATTGTTGTTTCCTGTCTGATACTGACGAAAACCATGTGCCCTAGATATGTCAGTAAAGGAGAAAAGGGGGAGCCAGACATGTGATGTCATCAGTGAGGTCATCAATGACATTTGTGATGTCATCTTTGATGTCCTGGGTGTTAGTCTTAGCAGTGCACAGTGGTGTCGCGAGTTATGGTTGTTTAACTTACCGTAACTGGCGAATTTCAGGTGTTTTTTGGTTTTACTTGGAACCCTAACATCCCTTTAGCAAAGTGTTTTTACTGAATTTCATAGGTTTTTAGTAGCGCAACTTAACCATAACGTCCCTTTAACAATGTTTTTTTTACTGAATATATATATATATATATACATCCTTCCTCCCCTGCTAAATATACCCAGTGTTCTGTGTAGTTCTCAGGATCTGGTGGGGGAACTGTGGTGATGCATGGGGGGTGAAGACGTTGTTCTAACGCAAATATCGGTGGTTTACTTGGATCATCAGTTTGAACTGCACTAATTTTTGTACCACAAGGTGCCTCCTTTACCCCAATTGAAACCATCATCATTGTGCTGCCAGGCATTGCTTTAGCACAACACCTAAGACCCAGCTGGCAGGTGCAGAATATTACCAATACGAACACGACCACGGGAACCAACATCTTCAAGATCGCCCCCATCCAGGATGGTGCCCAAGAAAAAAATTGATCAAACCAATCAGTCTCTTGTATGCCCAATGCCCACTTATGTTTGAATGTGAGTGCCGCAAACGTGCAGGGTCCCTATTATATTAATAAGGGAACAATTTTCCACGTCATTAGGGGGTTCATAGGTACAGCATGAATCACCAACCTTTTTGCAGATGCCTCCTTCCATGGCAGTGAGGACGTCCAGCACGTATCTATTCTTTAGTGTCATTAGCCTTATTGCGTGCATTTCCATCTTAATAGTGTTGAGGCCTTGATCTGTGTCATTGGCCATCTCGATTAATTCCCATCGCAAGATCTGGACCCACCTGGCATTTATGGCGGTCTGCTCCCACAGTAGCAACAGTGATGCAAAACATGTTTCTTCTTTGCTGCATAGCCGGTAATGATTTGGTATGTCTTTTAGCAATTGTGAGGAATCTTGCGATAGATAATTCAATCTTCTCCTCCTTTGCAATTATTCTCTTTGTTCCTTTTCTGACAAGATGCACAAGATATGTTTCTGCGGTAGCACTGTGGTAGGGGTGCCGGACCTTGGTGTAATTGTTGGAACCAAAACATGCCCTGGTCCCACTATTAAGGGTTCTCTAGGGACCACCAGGACCGCTGAGTTCAACAAATCCAGTGAGCGATGCCCCTCGATGATGGCGGGAGGTGCATAAATGCATACTGGCCACGCACCCGGTAGATGTCCATAACAGCAGCTGCCCCTTTTTTGAGATCTGGAATGTATAATATTTTGTTGCAAATACTATTGACCACCACAAGGACGCTCCCTTGGTTGTAAAAGCACAGTTTGTATTTTTCCTGCTTTTGCATTTTTGACTGGTTTTTCCATTGCCTAAATCCAAGGGAGTTTTGCCAGTTGCTCATTCCAGTATCTGCCAAATACACTGTTCACTTATCTCTTCTTCTCTGAACCATACTAGTCCTCCTGCCATGCAACTCATTGTTGTTTCTTGCCATCTGTTTGCACAAACCTGACACCTTCCAGTTTTAGATATGGCCTTTGCAAGCATTGCACACTCTTGGGCACATTGCAGTCGATCAGGTTACGCCATTCTAGTCGTATACTTTGTGCCTGGAAAGTGATTTGCAGCATGGACAATGTTAGACGCCGTAAGCATTGGGCCTCTACAATCGGAATCTCTTGAGGCAATTACACTTAGGGAGCTCCCGACGCCTGTGGAATCAAGGAGCACACGTAACAACTTCCATTAACTGTTGTTTTCCCCACTGAGTTCATGTCTGCGTACCAACTATTTCTTAACTCTGGATGGTGCACATCTTCTATTGTATCTGACCCAAGTCCTTGGTATTGATTATATTTAACCCTTCTAATTTTTCTCTTAAGATGTTTTGATCTACTAGAAAAGAAAGTGTCATTCACAGGTACGTTAGAGAATACATTAGGAAATAATGATAACATGAGCGTATTTGCAACACTCCCAATATGTTGATGTGTGACAAAGGTATTATTTAAAAATACATCAAACATTTTATCATGAATTGCAGCCACAGTATTTTATCAGTTGTATTTGCAATTGTAGTTACACCATGATCACATGTTAAATATTCCACAGAGCCATTAGTAAGTGATCCATTAACACTCGTTGCACCACCCTTATTTATCATGGAAGCATTGTTGTTGTGGTCTTTTTTTCCTTTTTTTTAAGGAAGTTAAAAATACTTTGGGGAGACACCAGCTGTCACTCTGCAGTTGAGCATTACTTTATAGGATGTTCACCTGGAGATGGGATATTATTTGACAGGTAGTTAACGTGTACTGTTTAGTACTTTATTGAGTTTGACGTGGGGTCCAGCCTGCGGTGCTTTGTGAACATCAGATAAGTGCACCCAGTACTGTATTTCATGAACTCACACTGCAAGAGGGGTAGCATAAACCACCTCAAAAGGGCCATTATATCTGGGCTCATTTTACCAGTGGACAAAGTTTTTAATAAAGACGTGGTGGCCAGGGAAAAACTGAAGAGCAGGCGACATAGGTGAAGTATCGGTTGCAGCCTGGTTGTTACTTCAGGCCTTGGTTGCGCGATCTGTTGAGAGATACATTTTATGGCTTTGGTTAGGGCACGCAAGTAGCTACACAATGTGTTCCCTAGAATGAACGCAGCCCTGTGAGCATCCGATGCTCTCCTGATTGGAGTTAGAGGCGTGTTCATTCAGCTCCCCATTACCACCTCAAGGGCCATAAATGATAATCCTTACAGAGCTGCGTGTGCATATCCAATTCTTTTTTCTTTGGGCGGTAAATTGTTCACATCTGATGCTTGATGCCCAACAATGCTGTAACTTCCTTAGAAATCTCATTGAAAAAGTGCATGCCGTTATCGGACCTTAAAACTTCACACATGCCTCATCGAGGAAAGATCTCTCTCACAAAAAATGTGGCCACACATATCGCATCAGGGTCTGCACAAGGACCAGCATCCACCGACTGTGAGAAAGTACAAACAACCAGTATCAGTTAGTGGTATCCATTACACCTTTTGCCCATGTCCATTTAGTCAGTGTGGAACTCACGGAATGGCCCAGTAGGGTGGGGCAGTTTACCTTGGATAGTTTGTAAAGTGAGACCAGTACTGTAACTCTGACACATGGTACAGTTGACGACCATTTAAAAACTGCCTCCTGCAGATTGGGGACAAACCAGTCCTCCTGTATGTCTGCAGAGATGTGTTGCTTGGATGTATGGGAAGGGTGATGCACTTGTTCGAACGCGACCATCAGCAACTCAAATGGCATGGTCCGGTTGATGGTTCTCTCCAATACTCTCGCTAGTCCCCTGATATCTTCTGAATTCGTAATTTGCCCAAATGGCACAAAGGATTTCATGATGTCTCCTAGAGTTTGCGCTAGAGTATCCCCCTTCACACCTCGTCGTGGGCAAGTCTTCGAAATATCTGCAGTACTGGCAATAAATACTCCAGGTAATAGAATCCCTAAATAGCAGGTTCCTTGCCAATCCCTGGGCAACCATGGAAATGCCACATTACCGCAAACGAAATAGACAGGTTCACCTACGTATAGAGGTCTGTTCTCACTAGTCAAATTTGCAACATTGGCGCATTTTCTAAAATTACCCATTGACCGTGTTACAGTCCTCTGTATGCAAAAGGATACTGAATCGGGGCTATGGTTAACAGAATAAGATGGAGGCGTGGCATCCTTATTGCCTATCGGAGCCATTTTGAAAGAGATCAAAGACTGAAAAGGACAAGACAATCTATCAGAGGGCCTAACAGAAGCAGCGTTTGGCTTACTCCTATTTGCCAAAAGCGAGCATCCCAGGGGCATCAAAACACGTTTTTCAAAACGATTCAAATTTGTACCATCAAAGTTCCCTGAGATGCTGTCATTCCATCGGCCAAAGAATAGTGGCACGGGCTGCGGGATCCGTTTGGTGTGTGTCGCATGGATCCAGTTCTTTCGTCCTGCTACCCGCACAGCAGTCTGGGTGACTAGCAGGACCTGGTAGGGACCCCTCCGCCGAGGTGCAAGGCAAGACGACCTCTCGAAAACTTTCATGAGGATCCAGTCCCCCGGTCGTAGACTGTGACCAGGACCCTCGTACCGTACAGGTAATGCCTCTCGCACCTGGTGATAAATTGAAAATAGATTTTTAGTCAACTGGTTACAGTAATCTGAAAGAAGCACATTCTCTATATCCCGCAACGAGTGACTTTTTTGGCATACCCCAAATATTAGCAGGCCTCCATTACCACCTCAAAGGGAGAGAGCCCAGTCTTAGTTTGAGGGGTTGTTCTCATCGGCAGCAACACGATCGGTAAGGTGTCCGGACATTTTAACTTGGTGCCAGCACACGTCTTAGCGAGCTTGTTCTTTATAATGCCATTATGCCTTTCCACCAATCCGGCACTTTGGGCATGTCAGGCCGAATGGAACCGTTTATCAATCTGTAATCCTTCACATATTTGTAGGATTACAGAAGCGATAAAGTGTGGCCCATTATCCGACCAGATGACTCTCGGCAGCCAGAACCTAGGAAAAAACTCTTTCAACAGAGTTTTTGCCTGGTTATGGTCGTTGCATCTCTAACAGGGAAAGCCTCAACCCACTTACTAAATGCACAAATGACAACCAACACATATTTAAGATTGTTGCAACGTTCCATTTCAATAAAATCAAAGTTTAAACGGAACAGAAGGTGGAGCGAAACTTCCTCTAGGTGTCGATGTACCTTTTCCTACATTGTGCTGCAAGCAGACCATGCACCCTTGGACAAAGCGCTCTGCAATTTTGAAAATGTTATCATTGGCCTGTACAGTGTATAACATTTTAGTCAATTTATGCGCGCAGACATGTGTCGGACCATGAGCCATAATGACATCATTGTAATATAGGCGTCAGGGATTAACTATTTTCCTTCAACATTGTCCACCCAACACCCATCATCATCCAATCTCCCTGCACCCTCGACCCATTTCTTGGTATCCTCTATACTAGCATCTGCTTGAATGTTTTTTACAAAATCGATACTTTCACCAAAAGTGCAAACATTTACAGTTTCTCTTACAGCATACATTTCTGAACTAAAATCAGTGGCAGTTTGCTTAGCTATCTGATCAGCGAAAGCATTCCCTTTTCCTATATCATCTGTAACCTTTTGATGTGCTGTACATTTTATAATAGCTAACTAAACAGGGAGTGCGAGCGCTGAAAGTAATTGCACTATTAAAGTAGTGCCATGCTGTATTTTTGTGCCATGTGAGGTCAAGAAACCTCGTTTTTTCCGAAGTCTACAGAAGTTGTGAACTACCCCAAAGGCATACTGACTTTCGGTATATATATTTACTGTTAGCCCTTCAGAAAGTTCACAAGCTCGAGTTAACGCTATAATTTCTGCGGCCTGCGCGGAATTATGAATAATTCTTTTGGTTTCCACAATCGTGCTTAAAGTAGTGACAGCATAATGGATGTACCATTCGGAAGTTTAAAACAAGAGCCATCACAAAATAGCTCTCCTTTTGGGCTATTCAAAGGCATGTCTTTCAAATCAATTCTACCTTTAGTCTCTTGTTCTGTAGTGTAAAGGCAATCGTGTGATGTTTCATCACCATCAACAGTATCTTGCGGGACAGGTAAAAATTCAGCCGGATTTAATACACAACACCTCTGAATTTGAATGAGGGGAGCAAACAAGATCAATTTGTATCTTGTCAATCGTGTGGAAGTGAGGTGTTGCGTTTGAGTTGTATTCAATAAAATATCTACAGAGTGAGGTACCATTAGGGTTAACGTATGACCCAGGACCATTCCCTCGCTCTGTTTTACAGACGCAGCAGCAGCAGCGACAGCTCTCAAACATCTCGGTAAAGCGCATGCAACAGGATCAAGGGCCGATGAGAAATAGCCGCACGGCCTATTCTTCCTTCCATGTTCCTGCGTTAACACAGCCAAAGCACATCCATCACGTTCATGCACATACAACACGAAGGCCTTTTCATATTTTGGAGCTCCTAAAACCGGCACCGAACACAGCGCGGTTTTGAGCAAGTCAAATGCTGTCTGGTGTTCCAAAGTCCATGGCAATGGCAAAGAAATGCCCTTTTTTGTCAAGCCAGCATTGGTTTAATCGTTAACGAAAAGTTAGGGATCCACAATCTACAGTAAGAAGGCATACCTATCAGGGCTCTAACTTCCTTCTGCGTATTTGGGACAGACATGCCAGAAATAGTTTTTATTCGTTCAGGTGTCAACCGTCTTTCCTCCTATGACATGAGATAGCCTAGATAGGCGACCTCCTGACAACAATATTGGAATTTTTTGAGTGAAGCTTTGTGGCCATGTTTTGCTAGACGACAAAGCAACAACATAGTGCCTTCTTTACAGGCACTCTTAGGATCAGCAGCCAAGAGGAGATCATCTACATACTGTAGTAACGTGCAAGTAGTAGGCAATTCGAGAGTATCGAGCTGCTCTTTTAATGCCCTTCTATAAATACTTGGACTCTCAGTGTACCCTTGTGGTGCACGAGTGAATGTGAACGAGCGTCCACCTAGGGTAAACGCGAACAAATACCTACTATCCCACTATCCTTGTGTATGGGAATACTGAAAAACGGTCAACAACATTAAAGTGAGTGGCAGAAGCCGGAATCATAGTTAGTATCGTTGTAACATCAGGTACAATGGGAAATTGAGGAGCCACAATTTTGTTAGAAGCACGTAAATCAATTATAAACCGAAAGCCGAAAGGGAATCGCATTATCACCTTTTTTGTATACTGGCAAAATTCGGCTGTTACACAAACTACCGGTAATTTCCTCAATTACTCCACGATGTACAAAATCAGAAACTATACATTTCAAAGCCTGTTCGTCTTCAACTGAGATCTTATATTGTGGGATGCGAGGCAATTTAACTCCATGTTTCAGAATCATTTTAACAGGTTCAATTTGAAGAATGCCCACATCATTATCATCAATTGCCCATAAGCATTCCGGAATGTTACTGAATTCTGGCGGTAAAGGTCGAGTCAAAAACTCAGAGGTGAGTGATTGCTGAGGCGAAATTGTTAACCGAACTCCGTCTGGGGAACAATGTATTACTGCATGCAATTCCTTCAACAAATTTAACCCCAGCAAATTCTCCCCACAGTTTGTGGTAAGTAGAAATGGACACTGCTCCGTAAAGGGACCCAGTGTTATCGGTACCGGCAAAGAGACCGGACAAACCACAGGTGTGCCTGAAAACCCTACGGAAACATTGGACTGCCCTGACAGGGGAATATTTGGAACCCGTGAATGGTCAATAGAACATTTCTGTGCTCCTGTATCTACTAAAAATAGATGTTTCCTATTTCCCACCGCCATCTCAACGTAGGGACCTTTCTGATGAATGGAAATAGGCGTCGGTTCCAAATCCTGCTTCGGGCAATCCTAATGAAACAGAATGTCGTCAAAAGGAAGCTCTTCAGAGAGGTACGCGGCAGAAGGGTGATCAAAAATGTTTCTATTATCCACATTCGAAGTTTGTTTATCCTGTGAAGACGGTTGCTGTGATTCTGGTGCAAAATGACCTCTGCCAAGGCCCCCTACACCTGGGTGACCTCTGGATCGCCTACCCATGTACCCAAATGACCTCTGCTGCAAGGTCGGACATTGTGCGCGCCAGTGACCTTCCTGTCGACAATAGGCACACTGGTTAATGGTTACCGGAGCCAGAGGCGTACTTCCCTGTGGAACGTACTGATCTCTAAATTGATTACCCCCTCTAGGGTTTCTAACAATCTGTTGTAATAGGACTTTTGTTTTCAGGTCACCCCTTTTTTTCTCAAGTTTTTCCTTTTCATTATTCACACGATTTTTCATAGTACTGAGCCATGTGCAATACTTCTGATTGAGACTTCGACTGCCAAGCGCTTTCGGAAGACATAATCTGTAACTGGATGTCAGGCAGCAATCCACGTACAAATTTGTCGACAAACAACCTTTTCCCTGACTCTGTGCCTAGGTCTTGTCCACTTAAATCTGAAAATACCTGTTCAAACCGATGGAAGAACTCGGTAGCACCCTCAGACTTTCCTTGGACACAGGCCGTAAGCTTGTCCCAAATGATTCTTTTTTCAGGAACTATAGTTTTTAATTTTACAATAATCCTATCAGGCAAAGTTAATATCACTTGAGGGGGTCGCTCGGCAGCTGGTCTTTCTCTGTCGAGCCTAACCATGTTATCCCATGTATCTCTGAACCCAGGTACATCATCTACAGTCCTAATCTGTTTCCACAAATCAACTGGCAGGAGTACGGGAAATTATAAATCAATATCACTTAAGGTGAATACTGATGATTGTAAGACCGACTCTATTTCTTTATAGAACCCCGTCGGATTCTTTCTTATTTCAGGAATAGATTGCTTTATGGTGTTCACTTCCTGTCTTGAGAACGGGACGTGAACAAACTGCGATACGTAATGTGCAGGAATGTCCCCCGCGAGTATTCCTCGTGCAGCATCGGCCGCAATCTCAACTTTTGGGACAAATGTCGGAGGGATCTCTCCCATAGGCAACTGAGAAGTAGGTAGCTCCGAACGATTACTAAGCAACAGAGCCAAATCAAGCGCTAAGGCAGTCGAAGAAGTATCAATTGAAAAGGCTCTCTTATAAACACTCAACAATTCTGTGGGACAACAAATCTTTCTTTTTACACACTCATTCTGCAGGTATTCTCCCATAACCTGTATCACTTTCTTTTGCATTTTTAACGTATACTGACCATATGTGTCATATACTTCATCTGGAGTTATTGATATATCCGAAAGCCATCTTATCGCATCCTTTGTACAAATTCACGCTTCCTCACCTTTTAATTCACGGCGAGGAGAAAACTGTTTCTGTAAGAACATAATACCTAAACTATCACCATCTGCTTCTTCATTCTGTAACTCTTCCAACTCCTTCCTATACACAAAAATCCTCTTAACATCCTCATATACTTTCTCACAGTATCTCTGGGCAACACTAAGGCATTCAAATCCCGTAACCCTTGTGGGAGTTCTACATCATTTAATCTATTCCACATTATACTCAAATGAATCTCTAATCCTTCAATAAAAACATTTTAAATTTTCGAGTGTGGAAAAAACATCAGCTTGTTCACCCTTCTCCATACAATGTTTAGACCAAGCAATCAAATCATTCTTTTTATCTGGGGACACAGTATTACGAGTCACAACCCTTGATCCCGCGCCCTGGTCTACTACAAGCGATGCGAAATCACTTGGAAGAGGAAGAGTAGGCACATTCTGAATATCAACAGGTGGAGGCAAGGGGGCAGGCAAAGGAGCGGCAGCTGGAAGAACAACAGGAAGAACAACAGCGAGGAGGAGGAATTACAACAGAAAGGGGCAAAGCACCAGGAGGAGGAACGTACAGGGGTGGCGCAGAGGCATCGGGCCTTCGTTCATGCAAAAGTTTATTAATCAATTCATCTGACGTATGAAAATCTTTTGAAGGGTACATTTTTTGAATGCCTAATTGAAGTGCTCTGTTTGTGTTCCTAACTGACTCCAATTGTTTATTTTGATCATATAGCCGTGCCTTTTCGACACTCGTCATATGTCGACGCATATGTTTCTCTCCACTCTTTTGTTGCTGCAAAGCTTCTGTTTTCCAACTGTGCAATGCATCAAATGCTGCAGGTCTAGCCTTTTTCTTTACCAATACAGACTTTAGATATTCTATACGAGGGATTTCAACGCTACCATTGGTTGGCCACCGAAGATTAGAGTTATGTCTGGTCTGTCTGTGCCAAATGTCATTAAATGCTATACTACCAAAGCCTTTCTTACAGTACATAGTACATGCCGGTGACCCCTCCTGTGGTGCGGGACGGCTATCTTCCAAAGATTGTCTGTTGCTGCAGAATAATGCCCTGAAGCAGGCAGACAATTTCCCAGGCATATCAGAATTCTGGTGTTACCTGGTCAAATAATTGTGCTTGTGAGTTCAATGCGCCAAATTCAAATTGTCAGGGTTAAATTAAGAATCGGGTCACGATTCACCTGACCAAAGGACTGGGAGGCCCGATCAGGTTACTAAGGATAATTCTAAGGACCCATGTGTCTGGTGATTTCGGCAAATTTACCCACCTCGATATATGGACCCTCGTCAAGACGTCGTCTCGGGCTACAGCTCACCGTTCAGGGATTTGTTCTTGTATACTTGTAGGTTAACATCACCGATTCAAGTAATCCCCTGATCCCAAGGTCAACAAAGGACAAGGTCTACATGACCCTAACATGTAGCCTGCAGGCAGGTTGAACATTAACTCTCCTACAGAGGTTGAAGAGGTTAAAGTAAGAACAAGAGAACACAGGTCGGCCATTTTAGGGCACAGGGTGACTTTGCACGATAAACTAAAATGGCGGTTTTAACCTAAAATGGAGGCTTTGATTCACTTAACGTCGCGACCTTGTAATACGGGTTTCCTCGCAAAGCGAGTGGGCATAGGCCAACATATACAATGAAGACGAAACAATATTATATCAGTTTTAACAGTGGTGGAGGGGGTGGGGGTGGTGCTGAGGCAGATATATGATATGGCATTTGTAACGCGCCTATTCACAAGTGTTTCAAGGAGAACCAGGTGGCAGTAGAGGAGCCATGGATGCCATATGGATTCAGAAGAAAATCTTCAGAAATTGCCAGCAAAATGCACTGCGTTCTGTAAGGTAGCCAGAAACACAATGAGGATGAGCTCTGGGGTGTGGCCTTTTATAGGGGTGCTAGTGCGCGGTTCGCCACGCTGTCCGCATACAGAACAAACATCCCAAAAGGGCTAAAAAGTTCTAAAAATATGTGGAAAGTCAGGGTTATTGTCTGGGACATGTGCTATCGTGTATTTTTAGTATAAAATACTGTGGATTGCCCGAAAAGGTACTTTTAAAATGTTCGGGGACCCAGACAGTTTCCGCAATTCAGGACACACACTCAGCGTGGGTGCGGTCACATGATGGCGCTGTGAACATGTTCACGAATGGAAGAGGTGTTCGCAGGACATCAGATGCATGGGAACGGTTGTGTGCATGCGTGGGGGTGTTCTACGAACAGTGTTCGGGTCCTGAAATTAATTAAAAGGCGACACAAGCTACGTAAACACTAACGGACATGGGCAATGTTCGGAAAATTTACGGGTGTGGTGCGCATGTGCGTAGATGTTCTTTAGGCAGTACGGACAGGTATAGTGTTCTTAGAACACCTACATTTTGGTTAATTGGACATCCCGGACACCAAATGGGTTCTCAGAACAGTTTCAACTTGCCTGCGAACAGTACGGACAGGTGTAGTGTCCTTAGGACACCTCTATTTTGATTAATTGCGGACATCCCGAACAACGAGTGTGTTCTTAGAACAGTTTCAATTATTTGCCAGCGTACAGTACGGACTGGTATTGTGTCCTTAGGACACCTCCATTTTGATTAATTGTGGAAATCCCAGACACCAATTGTGTTTTTAGAACAGTTTCAACTTGCCAGCGAACAGTACGGACAGGTATAGTGTCCTTAGGACACCTCCATTTTGATTAATTACGGACATCGTGGACACCTCTTGTGTTCTAAGAACAGTTTCAACTTGCCTGCGAACAGTACCGACAGGTATAGTGTCCTTAGGATGCCCCGTTTTCAATTGATTACGGACATTCCGGACACCCGCGCTGTCCGCGGACACCTCAACTGCTTTAAAAAAAAAAAAAAACATGAAATGAATTAGGGCACATTTAATAATTTTACTTTATTATATATGGATGTAAAATTTATGAAAGAGAAGGTGAAGCAGAAACTGAGACAAACACCAGAGAATTGGGGGTTTCAAGAGCATTCATATGAGGTAAAGGGATGGAAGTCTCATCAAAACCTTTTTGTTCATGGAGAGAGTTTGGGGATAATTGACTGGGATATGTTGAGAGGGGACAGGTACATGTGGGACAATGGTATCTAGTTTTTTCTTTCAAGTGATCCTCCACAAAGTTTTTCAAATTGTTGAAATTTGCCATGAGCATGTCAATTTTTTCTTCCATACGCTGGAGAGTCTTATCCAATATTTCTTTTGGTGTACTATTTTCAATATTTGTATGGTCTTTACAAAAAAAAAGATGTATATGTTAAGTGCATATAAAGTCATACTTATTAATTGGTTTATATAGAAAAGTGTCTACCATTAGGTTCACTATCTTCAGAAATTTCCTCACGTGGGAAATTCTCCTCAAGCCACTCCAAAGTACTGGACATTTCTGTGAGAAAAGAAAATTATATCACTTTTTTTGTAACTAATACAGAAAGTTTAGAAATATATGAGTAAAGTGAAGTACACTTACTAGCTTCTGGTAAATTGTGTTCTTACTGGTTTGTAGCTCTGCTGTTGCTCCTAGTTATGGAGTTTCTGTGAGGTAATTATGTTGGAAGCCTATCTTTCTTCTTTTGGTATATTCTATTTTAGAACATATTGTATTTAAATGAATGGTTGATGTGTTACATATATGGGTTACATTTCTTATTTATTACTATGTATAATGTGTATGTGTGCTGGTTTGTGAACTTGTGCAGTGTTCATATGTTACGATATAACAATTTAAGATACCGCCTGACTTTTTGGGTAGTGCTGCTGTTGTCCGCGTTTGTCCGTGTACATACGAAGAGTCCGCAGACATCAAATTCAGTAGCGGGGGTTCAGTATGTTCTATGTTACATGTAGTCAGGGATATTATTGTTAACTTTGTAAAAAGGGACGTTATGGTTAAGCTGGGGGAGAGTGGGCTACTAAAAACCTATGAAATTCAGTAAAAAAACTTTGTTAAAGGTACATTATGGTTAAGTTGTGCTACTAAAAACCTTTGAAATTCAGTAAAAAAAACGTTGTTAAAGGGACGTTATGGTTAAGTTGCGCTACTAAAAACCTATGAAATTCAGTAAAAAAAACTTTGCTAAAGGGATGTTAGGGTTCCAAGTATAACCGAAAAACCCCTGAAATTCGCCAGTTATGGTAAGTTAAACAACCATAACTCGCGCCACCACTGTACACTGCTAAGACTAACACCCAGGACATCAAAGATGACATCACAAATGTCATTGATGACATTACTTATTACATCACATGTGCATTTACTTTTCATAAAAAGTCTGTCCAATGGATTCTTATTATAATGTTCACAAAAAAGTGTCAAGGATCATTGGAATAAATATCATGAGCTACTTAGTGCATTAATCAATACATTGATATAAATACATTCTATTATAAATTCTATCAAGTATACTAACGTATTATGTAGAAACATAGGCATTGTGTGCAGCATACATGATGGAAGTGTAATATTCATAATTTTGCCATATTGAATACTGAAATAATAACTACTTTCTTATTAAAGTTTTGCATACTGTTAAACATGTAATAAGTAGCTAATAAAACCTACTTACTCATACTTACTACAGACAAAACACAAAGAAATAACAACACATACAAATATGAGTATATACATGGAAAGTGAAATAAGCAAAAAAGCAATAGTAGTAGCAGAAAGTGTTCATAACCTAACTAATTATCTTTTTGCAGAGAAATGATTACTCTGTTTCAAAGGTGCATCTTACCCTATGTATATGTATCACATGATGTGACTGCACCCTAAAAAAAGTAGTGTGAGTACAATGTATACAAATATGAATATATACAGGGAAAGTACAGTAATAAAAAACGAACTATCAGAAAGTGCTGATAACCCTACTGATTATCTTCATGCACAGAAACGATTGCTGTCTTTCAAGCCTGTGTCTTCCCTTATGTATTTGTTTCATATTTTAGTACCCGGCAAGAGTCAAGCAGAATGCAACATGCATTCTGATTGGCTCTCGCCGGGTCCTTACCCGGCCGAGAATCATTTGATTCTCGGCCGGGATTCTAGCTGCCTTGTCCTCGGCGGGGGGCGTGGCAGCCCCTCAGCCAATGAGGAGGCTCGAAGCGGGGCCATCCCCGCTCTGAGCCTCCCTGCGGCTCAGAGGCTGCCTCCGCCCCCGCTGGTGACTCAGGTAAGCTATTTTTTTCCCCTTCCTTCCCTCCCTCCTCCATACCCCACCACACTTACCTTCTTGCTCATGCGTCCCTGTCAGTGGACGATGGAAGCCTCCAGCAGTGTGGAGACTCTGCGCCTCCACACAGCTGGAGGCTTCCATCGTCCCCTGGCAGGGGCGAAGGTACGTTTATTTTTATTTTTTTCTACCCCCTTCTCCTCCCCTCCTTCCCGCCCTCCCAACCCCACTTACCTTCTGCTTCTTTTTTTTCGGGAGCGGACGCGCTGGGAACATTTGTGTTCCCAGTGCGTCTGCTCCTGAAGGCCACCATGGAAAGAGAAAACGGACTCCCGTTTTCCCTTTCCCGGTGGCCATTTTATTGGTCATTTTTTTTTCTGTCCCAAAACGCAGCTGCTTTTCGGGACAGAAAAAAATGCTTTTAGTGCCCCGGTCATGCATATAATGCGGGCCGGGGTACTCGCTTCGCTCGGGCCTATAACTATGGGTCCCGGGGCATTACCTGAGTCGGTAATACCCCCGGCGCTCGGGTCATATTGCTTAAATATGACTGGACCCTAAGAGAATTACTGTAAGAACATACTTGAGGGATAACTCTACAAATATAGTACCTTTTCAATTGTTGTTTCCTGTCTGATACTGACGAAAACCATGTGCCCTAGATATGTCAGTAAAGGAGTAAAGGGGGAGCCAGACATGTGATGTCATCAGTGAGGTCATCAATGACATTTGTGATGTCATCTTTGATGTCCTGGGTGTTAGTCTTAGCAGTGCACAGTGGTGGCGTGAGTTATGGTTGTTTAACTTACCATAACTGGCGAATTTCAGGGGTTTTTCGGTTTTACTTGGAACCCTAACATCCCTTTAGCAAAGTTTTTTTTACCGAATTTCATAGGCTTTTAGTAGCGCAACTTAACCATAATGTCCCTTTAACAAAGTTTTTTTTACTGAATATATATATATATATATATACATCCTTCCTCCTCTGCTAAATATACCCAGTGTTCTGTGTAGTTCTCAGGATCTCGTGGGGGAACTGTGGTGCTTCATGGGGGGTGAAGACGTTGTTCTAATGCAAATATCGGTGGTTTATTTGGATCATCAGTTTGAACTGCACTAACTTTTGTACCACAAGGTGCCTCCTTTACCCCAGTTGAAACCATCATCATTGGGCTGCCAGGCATTGCTTTAGCAAAACACCTAAGACCCAGCTGGCAGGTGCAGAATATTACCAACACGAACACGACCACGGGAACCAACATCTTCAAGATCGCCCCCATCCAGGATGGTGCCCAAGAAAAAAATGGATCAAACCAATCAGTCTCTTGTATGCCCAATGCCCACTCATGTTTGAATGTGAGTGCCGCAAACGTGCAGGGTCCCTATTATATTAATAAGGGAACCATTTTCCACGTCATTAGGGGGTTCATAGGTACAGCATGAATCACCAACCTTTTTGCAGACGCCTCCTTCCATGGCAGTGAGGACGTCCAGCACGTATCTATTCTTTGGTGTCATTAGCCTTATTGCGTGCATTTCCATCTTAATAGTGTTGAGGCCTTGATCTGTGTCATTGGCCATCTCGATTAATTCCCATCGCAAGATCTGGACCCACCTGGCATTTACAGCGGTCTGCTCCCACAGTAGCAACAGTGATGCAAAACATGTTTCTTCTTTGCTGTATAGCCGGTAACGATTTGGTATGTCTTTTAGCAATTGTGAGGAATCTTGCGATAGATAATTCAATCTTCTCCTCCTCTGCAATTATTCTCTTTGTTCCTTTTCTGACAAGATGCACAAGATATGTTTCTGCGGTAGCACTGTGGTAGGGGTGCCGGACCTTGGTGTAATGGTTGGAACCAAAACAAGCCCTGGTCCCACTATTAAGGGTTCTCTAAGGACTACCAGGACCGCTGAGTTCAACAAATCCAGTGAGCGATGCCCCTCGATGATGGCGGGAGGTGCATAAATGCATGCTGGCCACGCACCCGGTAGATGTCCATAACAGCAGCTGCCCCTTTTTTTGAGATCTAGAATGTATAATGTTTTGTTGCACCTACTATTGACCCTCACAAGGATGCTCCCTTGGTTGTAAAAGCACAGTTCGTATTTTTCCTGCTTTTGCATTTTTGACTGGTTTTTCCATTGCCTAAATCCAAGTGAGTTTTGCCAGTTGCTCATTCCAGTATCTGCCACATACACTGTTCACTTATCACTTCTTCTCTGAACCATACTAGTCCTCCTGCCATGCAACTCATTGTTGTTTCTTGCCATCTGTTTGCCACAAACTTGACACCTTCCAGTTTTAGATATGGCCTTTGCAAGCATTGCACACTCTTGGGCACATTGCAGTCGATCAGGTTACGCCATTCTAGTCGTATACTTTGTGCCTGGAAAGTGCTTTGCAGCATGGACAATGTTAGACGCCATAAGCATTGGGCCTCTACAATCGGAATCTCTTGAGGCAATTACACTTAGGGAGCTCCCGATGCCTGTGGAATCAAGGAGCACACGTAACAACTTCCATTAACTTTTGTTTTCCCCACTGAGATCATGTCTAAGTATCAACTATTACTTAACTCTGGATGGTGCACATCTTCTATTGTATCTGACCCAAGTCCTTGGTATTGATTATATTTAACCCTTCTAATTTTTCTCTTAAGATGTTTTGATCTACTAGAAAAGAAAGTGTCATTCACAGGTACGTTAGAGAATACATTAGGAAATAATGATAACATGAGCGTATTTGCAACACTCCCAATATGTTGATGTGTGACAAAGGTATTATTTAAAAATACATCAAACATTTTGTCATGAATTGCAGCCAAATTATTGTATCAGTTGTATTTGCAATTGTAGTTACATCATGATCACATGTTAAATATTCCACAGAGCCATTAGTAAGCGATCCATTAAAACTTGTTGCACCACCCTTATTTATCATGGAAGCATTGTTGTTGTGGTCTTTTTTTTCTTTTTTTTAAGGAAGTTAAAAATACTTTGGGGAGACACCAGCTGTCACTCTGCAGTTGAGATTTACTTTATAGGATTTTCACCTGGAGATGGGATATTATTTGACAGGTAGTTAACGTGTACTGTTTAGTACTTTATTGAGTTTGACGTGGGGTCCAGCCTGCAGTGCTTTGTGAACATCAGATAAGTGCACCCAGTACTGTATTTCATGAACTCACACTGCAAGAGGGGTAGCATAAACCACCTCAAAGGGGCCATTATATCTGGGCTCATTTTACCAGTGGACAACGTTTTTAATAAAGACGTGGTGGCCAGGGAAAAGCTGAAGAGGAGGCGACATAGGTGAAGTATCGGTTGCAACGCTTGTTGTTACTTCAGTCCTTGGTTGCGCGATCTGTTGAGAGATACATTTTATGGCTTTGGTTAGGGCACACAAGTAGCTACAAAATGTGTTCCCTAGAATGAACGCAGCCCTGTGAGCATCAGATGCTCTCCTGATTGGAGCTAGAGGCGTGTCCATTCAGCTCCCCATTACCACCTCAAGGGCCATAAATGATAATCCTTACAGAGCTGCGTGTGCATACCCAATTCTTTTATAGGGTGGTGCAAAGCTCGGAAAGTTTACTCTTGAGAAGACCATTGATTGTTTTCATAACTCTGTTGGCTTTGGGAGGTAAATTGTACACATCTGATGCTTGATGCCCAACAATGCTGTAACTTCCTTAGAAATCTCATTGAAAAAGTGCATGCCGTTATCGGACCTTAAAACTTCACACATGCCCCATCGAGGAAAGATCTCTCTCACAAAAAATGTGGCCACACATTTCTCATCAGGGTCTGCACAAGGACCAGCATCCACCCACTGTAAGAAAGTACAAACAACCAGTATCAGTTAGTGGTATCCATTACACCTTTCACCCATGTCCATGTAGTCAGTGTGGAACTCAAGGAATCGCCCAGTAGGGTGGGGCATTTTACCTTGGCTAGTTCGTAAAGTGAGACCAGTACTGTAAGTCTGACACATGGTACATTTGACGACCATTTAAAAACTGCCTCCTGCAGATTGGGGACATACCAGTCCTCCTGTATGTCTGCGGAGATGTGTTGTTTGGATGTATGGGAAGGGTGATGCACTTGTTCGAACGCGACCATCAGCAACTCAAATGGCATGGTCCAGTTGATGATTCTCTCCAATACTCTCGCTAGTCCCCTGATATCTTCTGAATTCGTAATTTGCCCAAAAAATGGCACAAAGGATTTCATGATGTCTCCTAGAGTTTGCGCTGGAGTATCCCCCTTCACACCTCGTCGTGGGCGAGTCTTCGAAATTTCTGAGGTACTGGCAATAAATAGCCCAGGTAATAGAATCCCTAAATAGCAGGTTCCTTGCCAATCCCTGGGCAACCATGGAAATGCCACATTACCGCAAACAAAATAGAAAGGTTCACCTACGTACAGAGGTCTGTTCTCACTAGTCAAATTTGCAACGTTGGCGCATTTTCTAAAATTACACATTGACCGTGTTCCATTCCTCTGTATGCAGAAGGATACTGAATCGGGGCTATGGTTAACAGAATAAGATGGAGGCGTGGCATCCTTATTGCCTATAGGACCCATTTTGAAAGAGATCAAAGACTGAAAAGGATGAGAAAATCTATCAGAGGGCCTAACAGATGCAACGTTTGGCTTACTCCTATTTGAAAAAAGCGAGCATCCCAGGGGCATCAAAACACGTTTTTCAAAACGATTCAAATTTGTACCATCAAAGTTCCCTGAGATGCTGTCATTCCATCGGCCAAAGAATAGTGCTCTAAGAGAAGCATAACAAGCAGTTGTCAAAGGTAATGGATGAATGTACCAACCTAGCCCCTTATCCCCATGTTGCGGTAAATGCGAGCAGATCCAGCAGTTGGTCCTATTCAGAATTGCATGAGTGGCATTCATTATTAACAAAAGAGTATTATTCTGATAGTTCTGTCTATGCGAAGAATCTCTAGGTGACAATGTGTGCAATTGCACGAAAGGAGTGGGGAAAACAGATACATTTTCAGCAGGTAAAAAGTCCTCTAGCGGATATGCTTCCTCCAGATACCATAACCCAAATCCAATAGTTACTAAAAACCCAGTTATTATTACAAAAGACAACAATACACTTTCGGGGATCCCATTACATGCTTGATCCTTGTCTCTGCTAGTCACATATTTATCTAAAAGTTCGGTACGGGCGGTAGCGGGTGCAGGCATTGTAGTCTTCAATCGAAAAAACACCAATTGTTCATTTGCTGGCGACTCCAGTCGCGCGTCTCCTTAATGTCTTTCCCACAACCCTTATCCAACAGAATCCTTTCGTACAGTCGGGCCAAAAGGCAGGCCCTCAAATGATTTCTTTAATCGCACATTCAAACTGTGCTGTACGTCTATTTTCTTGGGCGTAATTTATATTTCACAATTTCCGGTGCCGAAGGATCGGATAACAGTATGTCGTCATTTCCCACTGCAGGTGGCGAGTGAATAGAAATGGGATCAGAAAATGATTGATCCGGAAGTATCACTGTTGGAGAGTGCGGAGACAAAATGGCCGTTTTGTCTGGCTTTACGAATTCTAGAACACTCTCCGATACTCTCTTGTCGGTTGTTGCTGTTTCAGGCACGTTGGTTACAGCAGTGGAACGGGATTCTGTGTCTTCTGTATTGTATAGCACGGGCTGTGGGATCCGTTTGGTGTGTGTCGCATGGATCCAATTCTTTCGCCTTGCCACCCGCACAGCAGTCTGGGTGACTAGCAGGACCTGGTAGGGACCCCTCTGCCGAGATGCAAGGCAAGACGACCTCTCGAAAACTTTCGTGAGGATCCAGTCCCCCGGTCGTAGACTGTGACCAGGAGCGTCGTACAGTACACGTAATGCCTCTCGCACCTGGTGATGAATTGAAAACAGATTTTTAGTCAACTGGTTACAGTAATCTGAAAGAAGTTCATTCTCTATATCCCGCAACAAGTGACTTTTTTGGCATACCCCAAATATTAGCAGGCCTCCCCATTACCACCTCAAAGGGAGAGAGCCCAGTCTTAGTTTGAGGGGTTGTTCTCATCGACAGCAACACGATCGGTAAGGTGTCCGGCCATTTTAACTTGGTGCCAGCACACGTCTTAGCGAGCTTGTTCTTTATAATGCCATTATGCCTTTGCACCAATCCGGCACTTTGGGCATGTCAGGCTGAATGGAACCATTTATCAATCTGTAATCCTTCACATATTTGTAGGATTACAGCAGCGATAAAGTGTGGCCCATTATCCGACCAGATGACTCTCGGCACCCCGAACCTAGGAAAAAAACTCTTTCAACAGAGTTTTTGCCGTGGTCATGGTCGTTGCATCTCTAACAGGGAAAGCCTCAACCCACTTACTAAATGCACAAATGACAACCAACACATATTTAAGATTGTTGCAACGTTCCATTTCAATAAAATCAAAATGGATAACCTCAAACGGAACAGAAGGTGGAGCGAAACTTCCTCTAGGAGTCGAGGTACCTTTTCCTACATTGTGCTGCAAGCAGACCATGCACCCTTGGACAAAGCGCTCTGCAATTTTGAAAATTTTATCATTGCCCATACACTGTGTAACATTTTAGTCAATTTATGCGCGCAGACATGTGTCGGACCATGAGCCATAATGACCATCATTGTAATATAGGCGTCAGGGAGTAACCATTTTCCTTCAACATTGTCCACCCAACACCCATCATCATCCAATCTCCCTGCATCCTCGACCCATTTCTTGGTATCCTCTATACTAGCATCTGCTTGAATGTCTTTTACAAAATCGATACTTTCACCAAAAGTGCAAACATTTACAGTTTGTCTTACAGAATACATTTCTGAACTAAAATCAGTGGCAGTTTGCTTAGCTATCTGATCAGCGAAAGCATTCCCTTTTCCTATATCATCTGTAACCTTTTGATGTGCTGTACATTTTATAATAGCTAACTGAACAGGGAATGCGAGCGCTGAAAGTAATTGCACTATTAAAGTGCCATGCTGTATTTTTGTGCCATGTAAGGTCAAGAAACCTCATTATTTCCGAAGTCTACCGAAGTTGTGAACTACCCCAAAGGCATACTGACTGTCGGTATATATATTTACTGTAAGCCCTTCAGAAAGTTCACAAGCTCGAGTTAACGCTATAATTTCTGCGGCCTGCGCGGAATTATGAATAATTCTTTTGGTTTCCACAATCGTGCTTAAAGTAGTGACGGCATAAGCAGCCGTGGATGTACCATTCGGAAGTTTAAAACAAGAGCCATCACAAAATATCTCTCTTTGTGGGCTATTCAAAGGCATGTCTTTCAAATCAATTCTACCTTTAGTCTCTTGTTATGTAGTGTAAAGGCAATCGTGTGACGTTTCGTCACCATCAACAGTATCTTGCGGGACAGGTAAAAGTTCAGCCAGATTTAATACACAACACCTCTGAATTTGAATGTGGGGAGCAAACAAGATCAATTTGTATCTTGTCAATCGTGCGAAAGTGAAGTGTTGCGCTTGAGTTGTATTCAAAAAATATCTACAGAGTGAGGTACCATTAGGGTTAACTCATGACCCAGGACCATTCCCTCGCTCTGTTTTAGAGACGCAGCAGCAGCAGCGACAGCTCTCAAACATCTCGGCAAAGCGCATGCAACAGGATCAAGGGCCGATGAGAAATAGCCGCACAGCCTATTCTTCCTTCCATGTTCCTGCGTTATCACAGCCAAAGCACATCCATCACGTTCATGCACATACAACACGAAGGCCTTTTCATAATTTGGAGCTCCTAAAACCGGCGCCGAACACAGCGTGGTTTTGTGAAAGTCACATGCTGTCTGGTGTTCCAAAGTCCATGGCAATGGCAAAGAAATGCCCTTTTTTGTCAAGCCAGCATTGGTTTAATCATTAGCGAAAAGTTAGGGATCCACAATCTACAGTAAGAAGCCATACCTATCAGGGCTCTAACTTCCTTCTGCGTATTTGGGACAGAGATGCCAGAAATAGTTTTTAATCGTTCAGGTGTCAACTGTCTTCCCTCCTTTGACAGGAGATAGCCTATATAGGCAACCTCCTGACAACAATATTGGAATTTTTTGAGTGAAGCTTTGTGGCAATGTTTTGCTAGATGACAAAGCAACAACATAGTGCCTTCTTTACAGGCACTCTCAGAATCAGCAGCCAAGAGGAGATCATCTACATACTGTAGTAACGTGCAAGTAGTAGGCAATTTTAGAGTATCGAGCTGCTCTTTTAATGCCCTACTATAAATACTTGGACTCTCAGTGTACCCTTGTGGTGCACGAGTGAATGTGAACGAGCGTCCACCTAGGGTAAACGCGAACAAATACCTACTATCCTACTATCCTTGTGTATGGGAATACTGAAAAACGGTCAACAACACTAAAGTGAGTGGCAGAAGCCGGAATCATAATTAGTATCGTTGTAACATCAGGTACAATGGGAAATTGAGGAGCCACAATTTTGTTGATAGCACGTAAATCAATTATAAACCGAAAGGGAATCGCATTATCACCTTTTTTGTATACTGGCAAAATCCGGCTGTTACACACACTACCGGTAATTTCCTCAATTACTCCACGATGTACAAAATCAGAAACTATACATTTCAAAGCCTGTTCGCCTTCAACTGAAATCTTATATTGTGGGATGCGAGGCAATTTAACTCCATGTTTCAGAATAATTTTAACAGGTTCAATTTGAAGAATGCCCACATCATTATCATCAATTGCCCATAAGCATTCCGGAATGTTACTGAATTCTGGCGGTAAAGGTCGAGTCAAAAACTCAGAGGCGAGTGATTGCTGAAAGAGGTGAAATTGTTAACCGAACTCCGTCTGGGGAACAATGTATTACTGCATGCAATTCCTTCAACAAATTTAACCCCAGCAAATTGTGGTAAGTAGAAATGGACACTGCTCCGTAAAGGGACGCAGTGTTATCGGTACCGGCAAAGAGACCGGACAAACCACAGGTGTGCCTGAAAACCCTACGGAAACATTGGACTGCCCTAACAGGGGAATATTTGGAACCCGTGAATGGTCAATAGAACATTTCTGTGCTCCCGTATCTACTGAAAATAGATGTTTCCTATTTCCCACCGCCATCTCAACGTAGGGACCTTTCTGATGAACGGGAATAGGCGTCGGTTCCAAATCCTGCTTCGGGCAATCCTAACGAAACAGAATGTCGTCAAAAGGAAGCTCTTCAGAGAGGTACCCAGCAGAAGGGTGATCAAAAATGTTTCTATTATCCACATTCGAAGTTTGTTTATCCTGTGAAGAAGGTTGCTGTGATTCTGGCGCAAACTGACCTCTGCCAGGGCCCCCTACACCTGGGTGACCTCTGGATCATCTAGCCATGTACCCAAATGACCTCTGCTGCAAGGTCCGACATTGTGCGCACCAGTGACCTTCCTGTCGACAATAGGCACACTGGTTAATGGTTATCAGAGCCAGAGGCGTATTTCCCTGTGGAACGTACTGACCTCTAAATTGATTACCCCCTCTAGGGTTTCTAACAATCTGTTGTAATAGGACTTTTGTTTTCAGGTCACCCTTTTTTTTCTCAAGTTTTTCCTTTTCATTATTCACACGATTTTTCATAGTACTGAGCCATGTGCAATACTTCTGATTGAGACTTCGCCCGCCAAGCGCTTTTCAGGCAGCAATCCACATACAAATGTGTCGACAAACAGCCTTTTCCCTGTCTCTGTGCCTAAGCCTGAAATCTGAAAATACCTGTTCAAACCGATGGAAGAACTCGGTAGCACCCTCAGACTTTCCTTGGACACAGGCCGTAAGCTTGTCCCAAATGATTCTTTTTTCAGGAACTATAGTTTTTAATTTTACAATAATCCTATCAGGCAAAGTTAATATCACTTGAGGGGGTCGCTCGGCAGATGGTCTTTCTCTGTCGAGCCTAACCATGTTATCCCATGTATCTCCTAACCCAGGTACATCATCTACAGTCCTAATCTGTTTCCACAAATCAACTGGCAGGAGTACGGGAAATTATAAATCAATATCACTTTAGGTGAATACCGATGAATATAAGACCGACTCTATTTCTTTATAGAACCCCGTCGGATTCTTTCTTATATCAGGAATAGATTGCTTTATGGTGTTCACTTCCTGTCTTGAGAACGGGACGTGAACAAACTGCGATACATAATGTGCAGGAATGTCCCCCGTGAGTATTCCTCGTGCAGCATCGGCCGCAATCTCAACTTTTGGGACAAATGTCGGAAGGATCTCTCTCATAGGCAACTGAGAAGTAGGTAGCTCCGAACACTTACTAAGCAACAGAGCCAAATCAAGCGCTAAGGCAGTCGAAGAAGTATCAATCGAAAAGGCTCTCTTATAAACACTCAACAATTCTGTGGGACAACAAATCTTTCTTTTTACACACTCATTCTGCAGGTATTCTACCATAACCTGTATCACTTTCTTTTGCATTTCTAACGTATACTGACCATATGTGTCATATACTTCATCTGGAGTTATTGATATATCCGAAATCCATATTATCGCATCCTTTGTACAAATTCACGCTTCCTCACCTTTTAATTCATGGCAAGGAGAAAACCGTTTCTGTAAGAACATAATACCTAAGCTATCACCATCTGCTTCTTCATTCTGTAACTCTTCCCACTCCTTCCTATACACAAAAATCCTCTTAACATGCTCATATACTTTCTCCGCAGTATCTCTGGACAACTCTAAGGCATTCAAATCCCGTAACCCTTGTGGGAGGTCTACATCGTTTAATCTATTCCACATTATACTCAAATGAATCTCTAATCCTTCAATAAAAACATTTTTCTCAGGAATACTTTTTAAATTTTCGAGTGTGGAAAAAACATCAGCTTGTTCACCCTTCTCCATACAATAATTAGCCCAAGCAATCAATTCATTCTTTTTATCTGGGGACACAGTATTACGAGTCACAACCCTTCATCCTGCGTCCTGGTCTACTACAAGCGATGCAGAATCACTTGGAAGAGGAAGAGTAGGCACATTCTGAATATCAACAGGTGGAGGCAAGGGGGCAGGCAAAGGAGCGCCAGCTGGAAGTACAACAGGAAGAACAACAGCGAGGACCGGAGGAACGATAGGAGGAGGAATTACAACAGAAAGGGGCAAAGCACCAGGAGGAAGGACGTACGGGGGTGGCGCAGAGGCATCGGGCCTTCGTTCATGCAAAAGTTTATTAATCAATTTATCTGACGTATGAAAATCTTTTGAAGGGTACATTTTTTGAATGCCTAATTGAAGTGCTCTGTCTGTGTTCCTAACTGACTCCAATTGTTTATTTTGATCATATAGTTGTGCCTTTTCGACACTCGTCATATGTCGACGCATATGTTTCTCTCTACTCTTTTGTTGCTGCAAAGCTTCTGTTTTCCAACTGTGCAATGCATCAAATGCTGCAGGTCTAGCCTTTTTCTTTACCAATACAGACTCTAGATATTCTATAATAGGGATTTCAAAGCTACCATTGGTTGGCCACCGAAGATTAGAGTTATGTCTGGTCTGTCTGTGCCAAATGTCATTAAATGCTATACTACCAAAGCCTTTCTTACAGTACATAGTACATGCCGGTGACCCCTCCTGTTGTGCGGGACGGCTATCTTCCAAAGATTGTCTGTCGCTGCGGAATAATGCCCTGAAGCAGGGAGACAATTTCCCAGGCATATCAGAATTCTGGTGTTACCTGGTCAAATAATTGTTCTCGCGAGTACAATGCGCCAAATTCAAATTGTCAGGGTTAAATTAAGAATCGGGTCACGATTCACCTGACTAAATGACTGGGAGGCCCGATCGGGTTACTAAGGATAATTCTAAGGACCCATGTGTCTAGTGATTTCGGCAAATTTACCCACCTCGATATATGGACCCTCGTCAAGACGTCGTCTCGGGCTACAGCTCACCGTTCAGGGATCGGATCGTGCTGTTCTGTCGAGGAATTCACTTTTCGTCCAGAGGGGCCGTTTCTGTTGGCACCGTCCGTTCCCGGTCCGAAAGCCGAGCCAACCTTGAACAAGACGAAGTCGATCTTGCGGGTCCCTATTCGGGTGCCATCTGTGGAATCAGAAAATACAATATTAAGGCTTTTACACCATGCAAAGAGAAATACACCCACACTGGCTTGTAAAGATTCCCAGAATCTTTATTGCAATACTGTACAGTTTATAAAACAAAGTACACAAATAGCTATTTGGCTGTCAATACATCACAGAGACCACCAGCAGGGTTCAATATGAGCAGTGAACAGGAATTGCTAGCTGGACATCAGCGTATTTATACAGTTTCTTCATAACGATGTTCAGCCTCCCACAAGTTAATCATGTACTGGGCTAGGGTCGCGCCAGGTTCATTCCTAATTTACATATCTCGTGCATGAGGTTTACTTTTTAATACATTTTGCTAACAAACACTATTATTCTCTAGGTTTAACTTTACACTCTTTACACATTTGTTTTAATACAGGTCAAACAGATGTTTTGCATGTCATGTTTAAATAGCGTTATTGTTCTTGTATACTTGTAGGTTAACATCACCGATTCAAGTAATCCCCTGATCCCGAGGTCAACAAAGGACAAGGTCTACATGACCCTAACATGTAGCCTGCAGGCAGGTTGAACATTAACTCTCCTACAGAGATTGAAGAGGTTAAAGTAAGAACAAGAGAACACAGGTCGGCCATTTTAGGCCACAGGGTGACTTTGCACGATAAACTAAAATGGCGGTTTTAACCTAAAATGGAGGCTTTGATTCACTTAAGGGCGCGACCTTGTAATGCAGGTTTTCTCGCAAAGCGAGTGGGCATAGGCCAACATATACAATGAAGACGAAACAATATTATATCAGTTTTAACAGTGGTGGAGGGGGTGGGGGTGATGCAGATGTAGCACCAGGTGGCAGTAGAGGAGCCATGGATGCCATCAGGATTCAGAAGAAAATCTTCAGAAATTCCCAGCAAAATGCACTGCGTTCTGTAAGGTAGCCAGAAATACAATGAGGATGAGCTCTGGGGTGTGGCCTTTTATAGGGGTGCTGGTGCGCGGTTCGCGGACAGCCACGCTGCCCGCAGACAGAACAAACACCCCAAAAGGGCTCAAAAAGTTCTAAAAAATATGTGGAAAGTCAGGGTTATTGTCTGGGACATGTGCTATGGTGCATTTTTAGTATAAAATACTGTGGATTGTCCGAAAAGGTACTTTTAAAATGTTTGGGGACCCGGACAGTTTTCGCAATTCAGGATACACGCTCAGCGTGCGTGCGGTCACATGATGGCGCTGTGAACATTTTCGCGAACGGAAGAGGTGTTTGCAGGACATCAGATGCATGGGAACGGTTGTGTGCATGCGTGCGGGTGTTCTACGAACAGTGTTCGAGTCCTGAAATTAATTAAAAGGCGACACAAGCTACGCAAACACTAACGGACAGGCGCAATATTCGGAAAACTTACGGGTGTGGTGCGCATGTGCATAGATGTTCTTTAGGCAGTACGGACAGGTATAGTGTTCTTAGAACACCTACATTTTGCTTAATTGGACATCCCGGACACCGAGTGTGTTCTCAGAACAGTTTCAACTTGCCTGCGAACAGTTCGGACAGGTGGAGTGTCCTTAGGACACCTCCATTTTGATTAATTGCGGACATCCTGGACACCGAGTGTGTTCTTAGAACAGTTTCAATTATTTGCCAGCGTACAGTACGGACTGGTATAGTGTCCCTAGGACACCTCCATTTTGATTAATTGTGGAAATCCCAGACACCGATTATGTTTTTAGAACAGTTTCAACTTGCCTGCGAACAGTTCGGACAGGTGTAGTGTCCTTAGGACACCTCCATTTTGATTAATTACGGACGTCGCGGACACCGAGAGTGTTCTTAGAACAGTTTCGACTTGCTTGCCAACATTACGGACAGGTATAGTGTCCTTAGGACAGCTCCATTTTGGTTAATTGCGGACATCCCAGACACCTCGTCTGTTTTTAGAACAGTTTCAACTTGACTGTGAACAGTGCAGACAGGCATAGTGTCCTTAGGACACCTCCATTTTGATTAATTACGGACATCGTGGACACCTCTTGTGTTCTAGGAACAGTTTCAACTTGCCTGCGAACAGTACGGACAGGTATAGTGTCCTTAGGACGCCCGAGTTTCATTTGATTACGGACATTCTGGACACCCGCGCTGTCCGCGGACACCTCAAATGCTTTTAAAAAAAAAAAAACATGAAATGAATTAGGACACATATAATAATTTTATTTTATTATATATGGATGTAAAATTTATGAAAGAGAAGGTGAAGCAGAAACTGAGACAAACACCAGAGAATTGGGGGTTTCAAGAGGATTCATATGAGGTGAAGGGATGGAAGTCTCATCAAAACCTTTTTGTTCATGGAGAGGGTTTGTGGATAATTGACTGGGATATGTTGAGAGGGGACAGATACATGTGGGACAATGGTATCTAGTTTTTTCTTTCAAATGATCCTCCACAAAGTTTTTCAAATTGTTGAAATTTGCCATGAGCATGTCCATTTTGTCTTCCATACGCTGGAGAGTCTTATCCAATTTTTCTTTTGGTGTACTATTTTCAATGTTTGTATGGTCTGTACAAAAAAAAAGATTTATATGTTAAGTGTATATAAAGTAATACTTATTAATTGGTTTATATAGAAAAGAAAGTGTCTACCATTAGGTTCACTATCTTCAGACATTTCCTCACGTGGGAAATTCTCCTCAAGCCACTCCAAAGTACTGGACATTTCTGTGAGAAAAGAAAATTATATCACTTTTTTTGTATCTAATACAGAAATTTTAGAAATATATGCGTAAAGTGAAGTACATTTACTAGCTTCTGGTAAATTGTGTTCTTACTGGTTTGTATCTCTACTGTTGCTCCTAGTTATGGAGTTTCTGTGAGGTAATTATGTTGGAAGCCTATCTTTCTTCTTTTGGTATATTCTATTTTAGAACATATTGTATTTAAATGAATGGTTGATTTGTTACATATATGGGTTACACTTCTTATTTATTACTACATAATGTGCATCTGTGCTGGTTTGTGAACTTGTGCAGTGTTCATATGTTACGATATAACAATTTAAGATACCCCCTGACTTTTTGGGTAGTGCTGCTGTTGTCCGCGTCTGTCCGTGTACATACGAAGAGTCCGCGGACATCAAATTCAGTAGCGGGGGTTCAGTATGTTCTATGTTACATGTAGTCAGGGATATTATTGTTAAGATGGGCTACTAAAAACCTATGAAATTCAAGAAAAAAACTTTCTTAAAGGTACATTATGGTTAAGTTGTGCTACTAAAAACCTTTGAAATTCAGTAAAAAAAAACGTTGTTAAAGGGACGTTATGGTTAAGTTGCGCTACTAAAAACCTATGAAATTCAGTAAAAAAAACTTTGCTAAAGGGATGTTAGGGTTCCAAGTAAAACCGAAAAACCCCTGAAATTCGCCAGTTACGGTAAGTTAAACAACCATAACTCGCGACACCACTGTGCACTGCTAAGACTAACACCCAGGACATCAAAGATTACATCATAAATGTCATTGAGGACATTACTGATTACATCACATGTGCATAAAAAGTCTGTCCAATGGATTCTTATTATAATGTTCCCAAAAAAGTGTCAAGGATCATTGAAATAAATATCATGAGCTACTTAGTGCATTAATCAATACATTGACATAAATACATTCTATTATAAATTCTATCAAGTATACTAACGTACTCATGTAGAAACATAGGCATTGTGTGCAACATACATGATGGAAGTGTAATATTCATAATTTTGCCATATTCAATACTGAAATAATAACTACTTTCTTATTAAAGTTTTGCATACTGTTAAACATGTAATAAGTAGCTAATAAAACCTACTTACTCCTACTTACTACAGACAAAACACAAAGAAATAACAACACATACAAATATGAGTATATACATGGAAAGTGAAATAAGCAAAAAAGCAATAGTAGTAGCAGAAAGTGTTCATAACCTAACTAATTATCTTTTTGCAGAGAAATGATTACTCTGTTTCAAAGGTGCATCTTACCCTATGTATATGTATCACATGATGTGACTGCACCCTAAAGAAAGTAGTGTGAGTACAATGTATACAAACATGAATATATACAGGGAAAGTACAGTAATAAAAAAGTGCTGATAACCCTTCTGATTATCTTCATGCACAGAAACAATTGCTGTCTTTCAAGCTTATGTCTTCCCTTATGTATATGTTTCATATTTTAGTACCCGGCAAGAGTCAAGCAGAATGCAACATGCATTCTGATTGGCTCTCGCCGGGTCCTTACCTGGCCGAGAATCCTTCGATTCTCGGCCGGGATTCCAGCTGCCTTGTCCTCGGAGGGGGGCATGGCAGCCCATCAGCCAATGAGGAGGCTCGAAGCGGGGCCATCCCTGCTCCGAGCCTCCCCGCGGCTCAGAGGCTGCTTCCGCCCCCCGCTGGGGACTCGGGTAAGCTTTTTAAATGTTTTTTCCCCTTCCTTCCCTTCCTCCTCCATACCCCACCCCACTTACCTTCTTGCTCCTGCGTCCCTGCCAGGGGACGATGGAAGCCTCCAGCAGTGTGGAGACTCTGTGCCTCCACACAGCTGGAGGTTTCCATCGTCCCCTAGCAGGGACGAAGGTACGTTTATTTTTATTTTTTTCTCCCCCTTCCCCTCCCCTCCTTCCTGCCCTCCCAACCTCACTTACCTTCTGCTTCTTTTTTTTCGGGAGCAGACGCGCTGGGAACACTTGTGTTCCCAGCGCATCCGCTCCCGAAGGCCACCATGGAAAGAGAAAACAGACTCCCGTTTTCCCTTTCCCAGCGGCCATTTTCTTGGTCGTTTGTTTTTCTGTCCCAAAACGCTGCTGTTTTTCGGGACAGAAAAAAATGCTTTTAGTGCCCCGGTCACGCATATAATGCGGGCCAGGGTACTCGCTTCGCTCGGGCCTATAACTATGGGCCCCGGGGCATTACCTGAGTCGGTAATGCCCCCGGCGCTGGGGTCATATTGCTTAAATATGACTGGACCCTAAAAGAATTACTGTAAGAACATACTTGAGGGATAACTCTACAAATATAGTATCTTTTCAATTGTTGTTTCCTGCCTGATACTGACAAAAACCATGTGCCCTAGATACGTCAGTAAAGGAGTAAAGGGGGAGCCAGACATGTGATGTCATCAGTGATGTCATCAATGACATTTGTGATGTCATCTTTGATGTCCTGGGTGTTAGTCTTAGCAGTGCACAGTGGTGGCGTGAGTTATGGTTGTTTAACTTACCATAACTGACGAATTTCAGGGGTTTTTCGGTTTTACTTGCAACCCTAACATCCCTTTAGCAAAGTTTTTTTACCGAATTTCATAGGTTTTTAATAGCGCAACTTAACCATAACATCCCTTTAACAACGTTTTTTTTACTGAATATATATATATATATATATATATATACATCCTTCCTCCCCTGCTAAATATACCCAGTGTTCTGTGTAGTTCTCAGGATCTGGTGGGGTAACTGTGGTGGTGCATGGAGGGTGAAGACGTTGTTCTAACGCAAATATCGGTGGTTTATTTGGATCATCAGTTTGAACTGCACTAACTTTTGTACCACAAGGTGCCTCCTTTAACCCAATTGAAACCATCATCATTGGGCTGCCAGGCATTGCTTTAGCACAACACCTAAGACCCAGCTGGCAGGTGCAGAATATTACCAATACGAACACGACCACGGGAACCAACATCTTCAAGATCGCCCCCATCCAGGATGGTGCCCAAGAAAAAAACTGATCAAACCAATCAGTCTCTTGTATGCCCAATGCCCACTTATGTTTGAATGTGAGTGCCGCAAACGTGCCGGGTCCCTATTATATTAATAAGGGAACAATTTTCCACGTCATTAGGGGGTTCATAGGTACAGCATGAATCACCAACCTTTTTGCAGACGCCTCCTTCCATGGCAGTGAGGACGTCCAGCACATATCTATTCTTTGGTGTCATTAGCCTTATTGCGTGCATTTCCATCTTAATAGTGTTGAGGCCTTGATCTGTGTCATTGGCCATCTTGATTAATTCCCATCGCAAGATCTGGACCCACCTGGCATTTACGGCGGTCTGCTCCCACAGTAGCAACAGTGATGCAAAACATGTTTCTTCTTTGCTGTATAGCCGGTAATGATTTGGTATGTCTTTTAGCAATTCTGAGGAATCTTGCGATAGATAATTCAATCTTCTCCTCCTCTGCAATTATTCTCTTTGTTCCTTTTCTGACAAGATGCACAAGATATGTTTCTGCGGTAGCACTGTGGTAGGGGTGTCGGACCTTGGTGTAATTGTTGTAACCAAAACACGCCCTGGTCCCACTATTAAGGGTTCTCTAGGGACCACCAGGACCGCTGAGTTCAACAAATCCAGTGAGCGATACCCCTCGATGATGGCGGGAGGTGCATAAATGCATGCTGGCCACGCACCCGGTAGATGTCCATAACAGCAGCTGCCCCTTTTTTGAGATCTGGAATGTATAATGTTTTGTTGCACCTTCTATTGGCCCCCACGAGGACGCTCCCTTGGTTGTAAAAGCACAGTTCGTATTTTTCCTGCTTTTGCATTTTTGACTGGTTTTTCCATTGCCTAAATCCAAGTGAGGTTTGCCAGTTGCTCATTCCAGTATCTGCCACATACATTGTTCACTTATCAATTCTTCTCTGAACCATACTAGTTCTCCTGCCATGCAACTCATTGTTGCTTCTTGCCATCTGTTTGCCACAAACCTGACACCTTCCAGTTTTAGATATGGCCTTTGCAAGCATTGCACACTCTTGGGCACATTGCAGTCGATCAGGTTACGCCATTCTAGTCGTATACTTTGTGCCTGGAAAGTGCTTTGCAGCATGGACAATGTTATACGCTGTAAGCCTTGGGCCTCTACAATCGGAATCTCTTGAGGCAATTACACTTAGGGAGCTCCTGACGCCTGTGGAATCAAGGAGCACACGTAACAACTTCCATTAACTTTTGTTTTCCCCACTGAGCTCATGTCTGCGTACCAACTATTACTTAACTCTGGATGGTGCACATCTTCTATTGTATCTGACCCAAGTCCTTGGTATTGATTATATTTAACCCTTCTAATTTTTCTCTTAAGACGTTTTGATCTACCAGAAAAGAAAGTGTCATTCACAGGTACGTTAGAGAATACATTAGGAAATAATGATAACATGAGCGTATTTGCAACACTCCCAATATGTTGATGTGTGACAAAGGTATTATTTAAAAAATACATCGAACATTTTATCATGAATTGCAGCCACAGTATTGTATCAGTTGTATTTGCAATTGTAGTTACATCATGATCACATGTTACATATTCCACAGAGCCATTAGTAAGCGATCCATTAACACTCGTTGCACCACCCTTATTTATCATGGAAGCATTGTTGTTGTGGTCTTTTTTTTCTTTTTTTTAGGAAGTTAAAAATACTTTGGGGAGACACCAGCTGTCACTCTGCAGTTGAGCATTACTTTATAGGATGTTCACCTGGAGATGGGATATTATTTGACAGGTAGTTAACGTGTACTGTTTAGTACTTTATTGAGTTTGACGTGGGGTCCAGCCTGCGGTGCTTTGTGAACATCAGATAAGTGCACCCAGTACTGTATTTCATAAACTCACAGTGCAAGAGGGGTAGCATAAACCACCTCAAAGGGGCCATTATATCTGGGCTCATTTTACCAGTGGACAAAGTTTTTAATAAAGACGTGGTGGCCAAGGAAAAGCTGAAGAGGAGGCGACATAGGTGAAGTATCGGTTGCAGCGCTAGTTGTTACTTCAGTCCTTGGTTGCGCGATCTGTTGAGAGATACATTTTATGGCTTTGGTTAGGGCACACAAGTAGCTACAAAATGTGTTCCCTAGAATGAACGCAGCCCTGTGAGCATCAGATGCTCTCCTGATTGGAGTTAGAGGTTTGTCCATTCAGCTCCCCATTACCACCTCAAAGGCCATAAATGATAATCCTTACAGAGCTGCGTGTGCATACCCAATTCTTTTTTAGGGTGGTGCAAAGCTCGGAAAGTTTACTCTTGAGAAGACCATTGATCGTTTTCATAACTCGGTTGGCTTTGGGTGGTAAATTGTACACATCTGATGCTTGATGCCCAACAATGCTGTAACTTCCTTAGAAATCTCATTGTAAAAGTGCATGCGTTATCGGACCTTAAAACTTCACACATGCCCCTTCGAGGAAAGATCTCTCTCACAAAAAATGTGGCCACACATTTCGCATCAGGGTCTGCACAAGGACGAGCCTCCACCCACTGTGAGAAAGTACAAACAACCAGTATCAGTTAGTGGTATCCATTACACCTTTCTCCCATGTCCATGCAGTCAGTGTGGAACTCACGGAATAGCCCAGTAGGGTGGCGCAGTTTACCTTGGATAGTTCGTAAAGTGAGACCAGTACTGTAACTCTGACACATGGTACAGTTGACGACCATTTAAAAACTGCCTCCTGCAGATTGGGGACAAACCAGTCCTCCTGTATGTCTGCGGAGATGTGTTGCTTGGATGTATGGGAAGGGTGATGCACTTGTTTGAACGCGACCATCAGCAACTCAAATGGCATAATTGCCTTGCCCGATGTTTCTTGTCACCACAATGAATCTTTTGGTGATTGCTTACATCCTCTTTTTAACCACAATTCTTTGTCTTCCTATGAGGCTCGTTAGTGCAATTCTATTAGTTGGGCAATTGGTAAGGTATTGTAGGAGTCTTGGAATTTTTTCCTGCTCTGCGCTACCACTGGGTACTCAGGGACACTCAGCAGCAGTAAATATGCTGGTTGCTTGGCCACCGCATCCACGGCAGCAGTGAAAAGTGAGGGCTCATGTGTATCGTTAGTATGGGCAGTGAATTTCACCACCGCTGTCATGGATGGTTGCGATGGAGCGTCAATAAGTTTATCTAGAAGTGCTGCATGTTGCACTGGGGACTCTTCAGCTCTCCTAACCTCTCTTATTCCACTGTGCCAGGCCTGCATGCACCGTGGTGGTGACAAAATCTGAATCAGAATAGATGGCGACATGGCACACTTGAGATGCTAAAAATGATTCAATGACCGCTATACTTTCTGCTGCTTGGTCCGAATTGTATGTAGGTAATCAGTTCTGCACCAATACCTCATATACTACATTCACCATGCGTACTACTGCCTCTCCAGTATGTCTCAAACCTGACCCATCAACAAAAAGCACCCCCAACCACTCAAGGGGGGTATCCTTTGCCTTTGGGATATCATCCTCCTCCTCAAATGTCACACAGTCATGTGTCATCAGATCTTCTTCTGTGCACTGCTCTGTCAGAAAGATGGCAGGATTCACAGTTTTACACCTCACTAAATAAATGCTAGGGCTGGAAGGAAGATTTCATATGCGGATGCCTTCTCCGTGTTCAGAGTTGATTTGGACCACTCCAAGATTGCGAACACTGCATGCTCCATTTACTGGGTTACAGATCATCCAATAACAATTGTGGAGCTCTTTTCACTTGCACATATGGCTGCAGCAAGTGCTAGTTCACATGGGAACTGGCCCTGAATTACAGAATCTAGCAGTCTGCTGTAGTAGGAAAATGGATTGTGGCTCATCATACTCTTTTATGTCAGTACTGCAGTCATCAATTGGCCATTGGAATGTGAAAATAGATAGAACTCTTGTTTGAAATCAGGGGTTGCTAGCATTGGGGCCATGCAGATCACTTCTTTTAGAGCATTAAACTTGGTGAGCATGTCCTGGTCTAGGAAATCTTATGGTCATTCTTTTGGGCCTCTTTAAGGGCCTGTACCAGGGGCCTGTGCTGCATTATCTAGAATCCATGCCCTACAGTAATACAATGTTGAATCTCTTTCACAGTTTTGGGCTGTGGAGTGCTGCGCACTGAAGCAGCATGATCAGGGTTCATTTTCTGCCTATGCACAGATATTAGCTGGCCCAAATAGAGCACTTATTGAGACAATATTGCAGCTTCCCCCTATCTACATTGTACCCCTTGTACGCCAGTAGCTGCAGGAGGGTGATGGAATCCTTTCTGCACTGCTGTTCACTGTTGCTATACACCAGCAAATCGTCAACCTACTGAAAGATGGTACTGGGCATTTATATGTTCCCTTTGTCAGCATGTAAGATCCTGTTGAAGATGCTGGGGCACTCACAGTCAATCTTGTGTTTTTCCCCAATGCGTAAATGCAGTGAGGTACTGCTAATCAGGATGCATGGGTTTGGAGACAAAGTGGTTTAAAAGATCTACCACAGTGAAGTGGGTCGCCTCCTTAGGGATGCTGCTTAATATTGTTGCATGGTTGGGACTATATGTCCTGGATCATCCTCCAACTCACCCCTTTTGGCTTTTATATCGAATAGATCATTGTGTTACATGGGGAGGTATAGGGCACTATTATCCCCTGATTCTGGAGTACCGCAATGATATCAAGTATGCCCTCTTCCGTTTCTTTAGACAGAGGGTACTGTTTAACTCTGGGCAGCAATGCACCTGGCTTCAGTGTTTTTCTAACTGGTGCCACCCACTGCAAAGGCCCTACATTATGGGCTATGATTGTCCATAACCCTCCCGGTAATTGCTCCAAGTCACTCTCAGTAAATAGGGATGGGGTGACAACGGCCATCAAGGAGCATTGTACCTTCTGGTATTGTAACATAATGTCACAAGGGATTCAATTTGATTTGCTATCGTCTTCCTTGTCCTCAAACAACTCTGCATTTGTCACTTCCTTAAGGGGTACAGTTGGGTTAATACACAGCACTGTCTGTCACTTGCATCCACGAGTATCTGTCCCAACCACAACAGTCCTTTTGCCCGACACAACCAGGCCCGGCAAATATAGGGACAGTATCGTGCCTGTCACAAGATCTGGGATTACCATGGGTTGAAAAAGGAAATCTGATTGTATTCGCCAACATGCCTTGCCAATTTGGGGCACTGCATAAGCAATACTGTTATTCCATAGACAAACATGTCTGGGTTTATGGGGATGCAGCGGACCACCACCTCTCCTCCCCGAGAATGAATGATGACCACTGCCCTTAAAGCACACATACCTGGGGCGGTGCATGCCGCCCCGTGGTCTGTAAATGAAATGGTCAAGTTTAGCTTGATCAACAAATCTCATCCCAGCAGATTTATGGGTGAGGCCTGTAAGGGTGCACGCACCACCTTCGTTCCTATTCTGATAGCTACCTCTTCTGTGTAGGGAACCGTGGCAACAGCCTCAGAGAATCCTGGCATGTCGAGAGTTTCACCTGTTAGCAGGAACTTTCCTTCACTGATGCATGTTTTAATGGCACCTGTATTGACCATAAAGATGAACTGTTTATTACTTATATCAGTGCCCACCAAGGGTACCTGGTCAGGGTGGGTAGTCATGGAAAGGACTGGGCATGCAAGTGCTTTCTGTGGGCTGTTCAAATCAGGATATGTATTGGTACCCGGGAGCATGAAGGGGTTTCCTCCCATGACACTAACCCCTCGGTAGGGTGCCACTGTTCCATTGAGCACTGAATTGGGTGTGTGCATCTGTCCTCCGTATAAGGTGTCTGCTGGGCCACTTGTGGCTGCACACTAGGCGGCGCTTGGGTCTGCATGTGTGGGGGGCCTGATGTATTTCATAAGATATGAAGGTGAACCTGGGCAGCTGCGGTATTGATGGGGCAGGTTGGTGGTATGCATTATACCCCGCCCCCTGCCTGCTCCTACATTCTCTTGCAAAATGTCCCCATTTCCCACAGCTCCAACACTGAGAGCCCCCTCTGCTCCCTTGAAACCCACCTCTCCTTCACTTCTGACCTCCTTTATGCCACTCATGATACAGATGCAGGGGTCCACCACCCCTCTGCCCCTGTCCTCCACCTGGCCAAAGCGCTGCTATTCTTACAGCTGCGCAAGCTGCAGCCTGTTATGCTGAATTTGCCTCAGTGTTTGCCTTCATCGCCCCTTGCACTGCTATCTTAGCTAACCTCTTGTGTGCTAGTTTCACTCCCTCTGCCTGCAACCTCTGAGCTGCTTCCTTTGCTTGTTCTTTAATCCTTTTGCAATGGTATATTTTTATAGTCTGAATCTCGGCCCACCCCTTTGCCTCTATGCCCACTAGCTTGTCAAGTGCTTTCTGAACTTCCTCGGGCCATCCCCTTTTGACAATTAAATAAAAAAGAGGAAATTATTGGTCCCACTGGTCACCCGTCTCTGCTTGCCACATCTCCTGCACTTTTAAAATGTATTGAGCAGCATCTTCATCATCTCCCATGATATACTGCATGATGGACTGTAAGTCAGGTGTGTCGAGGTACCCCCATCGCAGTGCATCTCACACTCATGCCCCAATATTTTTGAGAAAGGCGCCCGACCATGCACATCATCATTTAGTTTTACTCCAGGGTACTCTGCCTTGACCCACACGTTCCCAGCCTAGTCACCCATAATTGCAACAAGTATGCTTTTCATGTCTCCTACCACCAGAGGAATCTCTTCTGTCTGTTTCTCGAAGGTGTATAGCTACTTCCCAGCCCTGGCAGTAAGCTCTGGGAGCGCCTTGATCAAATAAGTTGCATCCATCTGCCCTCATGGCACATCATTCGCATTCCCAGGTCCCTTGTGTATTAACAGCATTTTCTTGCCTACTCCTCACCTTGCTCTCCGCTTGCCACTTCCCTTTTTCCTTGCCACTGCTACCCACGATATCTGCTCCTCAATCACTTGCCCCATAAACTTTCTACCCGCGGCTTAATTTCTGGAGACCCTTGCACCTCACCTCCCTCGTCTTGGAACTCTTCCACAATGTCCCAGTCTTCCTGTCCCTCTTGGTGCACCTCCCTGTCCGACCTTATTGTCCCATAACCTGCACTTTCTGCCCCTCAATCTTTACTCAATGGCAGTGCTGTCCAGTCTAAACAAAATGTCCCCAGCCCTCCACTCGTCCGACCCACTCCCTTGTTTGTTCTTCCCTTCTTTTACTGTCCTCTGCCGGGTCAACTCTGCTTGCATTGCCTCCAAATGCCTCCCCTAATTCCTTCTGTGATTTGGTCTCCTGCTCTGTAATGATATTTGGGGTGGATCGATATGGGAGTGGAGCAGTGGTGAGCGGGGGCACATATGTTGGATTGGTTTGTCCTGTGGCTGGGCAGGTGGTGAGTGGATAGAGCCCCTATCTAGGCACAAGCCGTGGTGTTTCCACTGGCACTGTTGTGGTTATTACATTTGGGGGGGCTCTACCTTCGCATCAGGCCAAACACCTGGCATTATCCTCTACATCCTCCACCATTTTCCACAGGTGTAAGATATCTTTTCGCTTCTGCAGCTGTTTACCCTTATACTTAGCAGTTAGACACGTGCTCATGCGCTCTAATATCTCTCTATTATTAGAACCATGCTTTGGCCAGGGACGGGGCATTCCCCCTTGGGTCTCTACCAACCACTGCGTGTGGTACTTACGAATTGAGTAATCTCCTCCATATTGGCAATGGTATATTCAACAGAAACTCTTAGTACGTCGCACTCAGTGTTATTGTAACCATCTTTACCAGCCCTCCGTTCCCACCTCCCGGTCTGTTCATGCCCTCCCTCCTTCTTTATTCACTCCCGCCCTTCTCTCACCGCACACTCACACTATTTTCACTGGCCCTCCTTTGGCCTCCACCGAGTTTACGATAACAGCTCAATACACTGAAACAATAAACTAAAATAATAAGCTAAAACAGCAACCACTACTTTTCCTCTTTTCCCAACCTGGAATATATTGTGCACAGGAAGCCGAGCCCTCTAATTGTATGGAGCTCCTACCTTTGTATCCTCCTTATCACAGGAAAAAATTGCACCATCATCTCCCCTTGCTCAGAGACGATCCCACACTCCTTTTTCCTCCATGTAATCTCTAATAATAATAATAATAATAATAATAATAATAATAAAAATAATAATAATAATAATAATAATAATAATAATATGAACATACAAAACCTGCCACATGGCCTTTCCACACTCTCCCATCACACACACACACACACAGACACACACACACACACACACACACACACAAACCCACACACACAGACACTTAATTTCCCCACTCACTCTTACCCCTTTTGCTGTTGCTTACCAGAGGTGTACTTACGTTTGTGTGTTCTCCCGATGCGGCCTGGAAGCCTCTGTCTTTGCCGGGGTCACTGGGATTACGTCAGGGTCACCAAATATGTATAGAATCCTCTCAATGCTCACACCAGAAAAAGTAAATCCCACTACGGAAAAAGGCAGAGCACAACTCTGGCAAGGAGAACAAAGTTTTATTTCCACATAAATATAATTGAACCAGCAAAGGACTCTGCTGCCACGGAACATTCTGTCAAAATCAGTATGAACAACACCTCCGTGACATGAATTACATAATGTGCAAACCTGCAGACCCTATACATAGGCTGCCTGCTTCCTAAGGGATAGCAGGCTATTTGTCCCAGCCTTGCCGGTCTATCTTCTTCCACATGGACTCCTCTTTGCGCATCATCAGGCATGAAGCTCTACCTAATTGGCAATTATGCGAAGAAAAAAACAATACTGGCTCTGTCTCTAAGCTGATGTTCTCTTGGTATTGCAGACATGGGCTAAGAGGATACTTCGAGGACATCGCTTCTAACAAACTACAGCTCGATTCCAAAATGTTGGCACCCAACCAAAGTTACCCCCTTCATTTCAGCTATGTTGTTATACCCCACCCGGCACCCTGAAGCACAAATCACGTGGCCTATGGTGAAGGAAACTGATCCCTGTTTTCAGATCGTTTCTGTTTGATTTGGGGTTTAACAGTGTTATGGTTGGTGGTCTGGGACTGATTGCTATCTTAGAAGGGTGGGTGTCTTGGGGCTGGTGCTTTCGGGTGCTATTACTTAAATCTAGGATGGGCAGGTCAGAGGCTCGTGCCCTCCTTCTCGTGGGATCAATTTTCACAGTGAGCTCTCAATACCCTAGTGGCCTTGCAGGGCACATGCCTTCTGGGATACGAGATGTTGGCAACATGAGACAATGAAGAGTCTATGAATCTCTGTAACTCTGGCCTTCCTCACCAGTGCCCAAGCTATAAACTATTACCACCTACATTTACTTTTTTCTGTGTGTGTGGTTAGGGCCTGCAGACCTGGCTTCAGGGCAGAACTAGGCCTCACTTCCAATATGACTACTACTATCTAAAATGGCGCCTTTTTCCCCATGCATATATGGGCAGAAACGTGCATCACCCTCCCCCCCGCCTCTGCATTCTCCTTTCACCCCTACTGCACATTCACAGGCCTATGTTTCACCAGAAAGCGCTGGGAGGCCATGGACGATCGTTTTCCTTTTCAAAGAGTCCAGAGTCCACTCACCCTGTCTACTCCAGCCACCCACCATACTCCCTCCCTCTTTATTCTCTCCCATCTTACCTAAGCCTAACTACCCCCACCTACCCATTCTACTTATATATTTTGCACCACCATCATATCCCATTCATGTCTTTCCCCATCCATACACTCTACCAACACCTTCTATACCCCCACCCAGCCTACCCCCACCCTCATGACCACTACCGGCCCACTCTATTGTTACAGAATCTATTCATTTTTCTGAACCGTTCTTCCAGTATCCCATTATAAACACATATATCCATATGTAAATATATATATTTTTTAATGGAATGGACACAGCTAAGTTAAAAGCAATGCGATTTGGCGAACCGCACACGTGGTTAATTATAGCAACAACTGGAGGGCATAATCACGGCTACGACAGAGCCAATTACTGCATTGCATGCATAGTCGTGGCTATCCACAAAGGGAGGGGGCATGTGTAATCACGGTTATATATAGGCCAATGGTACATTGTGTATTTTGGCAGATTGCATAGCCGTGGCTATCCGACATTTTGATCGAAGCAGCATCATAGAAACAACAAGTATTATAGGGGCAATGGGAGAGGGCAGAGGCGGTAAGGAAGCCATAAGGGGAGTGGGGTGACTTGGCAGAGATATTGGGGCACTTGGTGAGGGCTTAGGAGTACAGGAAAGCTTTTTTTCACAGTGTTTACAGATAGCCACGGCTACGAAACAACTCCAGTGGGTGTTGCTATACTCACGGGTATACAGCCTGCAGCCAGGTGTGCATAGGCACGTTAATGTATCACGTCAGTTGATTGGTTGCTTTTGTACACGTGGCTATGTGAATAGCCACAGGTACTAAGCCATACATTTCTGACAAACAATCAAATAAATCGATGAGCGTTAAACAACACAATTTTACATGTATTTCTGATTCCATGGCTAACCTCTACCCATGTCTCATTTGAACTTTTAAAGGTATATTTAACTAAGTGGCCATACCTAATGTGATGCTTAGTGGCAATTGTAAGCCAAATAACAACATTATTCTATTTACCATGTTCATATTCGTTATATAATCACTGTGCACATACTACTGTGGCCATGTCTAGTGTCTCTACTTCTGTGTGCCTACTGTATTGCACCTTCTCTACATTCACTCAACCTACACTTACCATCTTGACCCCCCTACCTACCCACCATACTGCAACTGAATCTAGTCATGCTTCTGCACAGTACTCCCATCATCTCTTACACTCTATATATCTCAAAATGTAACTTACAAGGACTAATGAATGCACACATATATACATATGTAAATATTTTCTTTTATTAAACATACATTCATAACCATGACTACCACAGCATCCAACGAAATGGTGAGCTAATTGCAACTTACCACACCTAATGGTGCCTATACTCAGGCCGCACGAAGGCCTTTGGTAACCGCAGCTATAAATTAAAGTAGATAAACTCCATACCCACGGCTTCAAAGAAAACAATACAAACTGCTCAGTAGTCAGAAGAAAAAGCAATGAGGAAAAGTAAAGACGTTGTCTTTGGATGTGTTGAATATTCATGGCTACGCCCATCAACCAATCAGGCAGTGCGGTTTGTATGTGCAGAGAGGAGTCATATGTCACTGTGTTACTGCAGCGCGCATTCTGATTGGTCAATGACGCATGCGCAAGCTATCGTCATTGCCGCACATACGGAAATCGACACACAATTGGTTGAGGCTTTAGATGTGGCTATGAATCATGTAGGCACATAAGCGGAGCATGAAATCTGTTTGGTCAATGCATTACGCACGAATACACATTTGTGATGTCATCTTTGATGTCCTGTGTGTTAGTCTTAGCAATGCGCAGTGGTGGCGCGAGTTATGGTTTCTGTACGATTATTTAGCCATTTTTTTTCATGCAGTGGTGCTGCATGAAAAAAAATTGCTAATATACATACATTATTTCAGCACACAGATACATTTAGTGGTATACATTATGTTGGTATGCGTTATTGGTGGTATTTCTGCTGAGCATAATTCCTTTGTTTTATATGTGGCCCCAATATCCAGAACCCCTTATTTTGTTTAGTTTGTTCGTGTGATCACTAGAGAGGCCTCAGGCTTACATTTCAGGAACACCACATTTTCATTTGGAGTGCCACCATGGGCTGTTCTCACTGACCTATCTACGACAGCGAGCTAACATGTGGTATTCATCACCAACTTATCTACATCAGTGAACTATGTCCAGGGCCTCTCTTTCTGCTGACTCATGTACCTCCAGCAGCAAGCTATTTCATTATGTTATTATTATGTTCCATTAAAAAAACACACACACTTATATACTGAATGGAATCGTGCACACAGCTACTGCCAAGTCTTATTTTTAGCTACCTTAAAAATGACAATTGCACTGTCTAAACCTCTCCCCATATTATCAGTACTGTAATGGTAGATGCACAAATAAAAGAGAAAAATAAAACACACTATCCGTCTGCTTTCAGATATTTTTGTGTATTATAAAAAAATGCAATTCAACACGATCTTACTCTTTTTACAGAAATAAATGGAAATTGCACATTAACAACATTATCTGTAACAAAATGAGAAGAGAGCGCGAGAACATATTCAATTTGCAACATTAAACATGTTGATAAAACACTGGAATTCCCTCTTCTACTCTGACTGAATAGTTTCGCACACATACACACTGCCCCCGCACTCTGCAATATAATTACCAAGCCTGTCCAGCATGTGAAATTCTTCGGCTGGTCGCCTTCTGGAAGTCCCTCTTAAATCACCCCAGCAAGGACGAGTATCTGCCATCACTCAAACTGGGGCTTATTGACTAGAATTCCCAGTCTCTGCAGCAGTGCACTGGGATCTGCTTTTTCAATCAGGAAACTCCCCAGCCACCAGCCAGGTCTTTCTCCGAGCTGTGTAAAAATGTCTTCTAACTCGCTTCTTCCCCGAGATTCATTAGAAAAGCTCTGTTACAGCCCACCAAACGAGTTCAACCAGTGAAAATCTATCATGTCCTACCCTCCTTCTCTTGAACAATGGCTTGGCTTATACAGTTGCAACTGTAATAAAACTGATTTCCTGCTTATTCGAGTCTTTGCTTCCTGCAAATACTGTGGACAGAGCACAGATAGAAGCAAAGAGAAAAAAATCTGGATGCACGTTTAAAATGACTTTCAGAGCCTGTCATTTTCCATCTCATTTTGCACTGGAGAACACATTATATTATTAATGAGTTAGAATCATGTTAGTATTGTTAATGAGGTTAGTTCATTAATCCTCAAATGTGTCTCCTGCAACAGAGGAATTTCAGGTGAGAAAAACAAATATATGCTTTTAACTGTGAAAAAGAATTATTTGCATTTTAGATGTAGAAATCGTTTTTGACTGAATAGACTGTTTTCATTTACATATCCATGTCACACTGGCAACACATGCCTTGCTGTACCGCATTATAGCAATGCACCAACCCATGCAGTGGTGCTGCATGAAAAAAAATTGCTAAATAATCTTACATTTCTTAGCTTACCATAACTGGTGAATTTCAGGGGGTTTTCGGTTTTACCTAGAACCATAACGTCCCTTTAACAAAGATTTTTACTGAATTTCATAGGTCTTTAGTAGCGCAACTTAACCATAACGTCCCTTTGACAACGTTTTTTACTGAATTTCATAGGTTTTGGGTAGCGCAACTTAACCATAACGTTTTTTTAACAATGTTTTTTTATACATTTTCATAGTGTAAATTTGATAGATGTTTATTAGGGTTCCCTTACTTTATATACAAGTAACATAGAACATACCAAACACCCCACTAATGATTTCGATGTCACAGATGACATCAACACTACCCAAACACACAGGGGGTATCTGAAATTGTTCTATCATACCATATAAACACTATGCAAGTTCAAAAAGCAGCACGTATACACAATATATATATTAATAAATAAGCAGTGGAACCTACATATTTAACACATCAACCATCCATTGAAGTACGATATGTAATAAAATGGAATTTACCATAACAAAAAAGATATACCTCCAACATAATTACCTCGCAGAAACTTCATTTTTTTAATATATTGCTCTACTTTTTGTATGAGGAACAGTATAATTAATATATTTTTGTTTTTCACACAGAAATGTGCAGTACTTTGGAGTTGCTGGAAGAACATTTTCCACATGAGGAAATGTCTGAAGACAGTGATAATAATCGTAGTGACTTGTCTACACAAGGAAATTAATAATCATTACCTAATCTGTACATAACTTATATATGTTTATTTTTTACAGACCATGCAAACATTGAACATGTTACTCCAAAAGACACATTGGAAAAGACTCTCGAACGCATTGAACAGAAAGTAGGCATGCTTAAGAAAAATGTCAATAGTTTAAAACAGTTAGTGGAGGACCACATAAAAGAAAAAATTAAGTACCATTGTCCCACCTGTACCTGTGCCCCCTCTCCATGTCCAAATGAACTATCCCCAAACCGTGAACAAGATAAACATTTTGAAGAGACTTCCATCCCTTCATCCCCTCCCATCCATCCTCTCCAAACGCCTAATTCCCCTGTTTTAGTGCCAGTTTCTGCTTCCCCCTTTGAAAATTGTATGTTTCTTTTAATTCAATTCTTTGTGTCTTATTGTTTTTTTAAAAAGCAGTTAAAATGTCAGCAGACAGCGCGCCTGTCCGGCCTGTCCATAATTAACAAAATGTGGATGTCCTAAGGACACTATGCCTGTCCGTACCATTTGCAACCAAGATGAAACTGTTCTTAGAACACACCAGGTGTCCGGGATGTCTGCAAATGAACAAAATGGGGGTGTCCTAAGGACACTAAACCTGTCCATACCGTTCACAAACCAAGATGGAACTGTCTGTAGAACAGGAGCGGTCTCCGGGATGTCCATAGTCAAACAAAATGGAGGTGTCCTAAGGACACTATGCCTAGCCATACAGTATGCAGAACATCTACGCACATGCGCACCATATGCTTAAGTCCTGCGAACATCGCGCCTCTCTGTAACTGTCCCTCTCACTTGTGTCACACTTTTATTAGATTCAGGACCCGAACACTGTCCGTAGAACACCCGTGCGCATGCGCATGACCGCTCCTGGGCATTTCCTGTCCTGCAGACACCCGTTCCCTTCACAGACGTGTTCCCGATGTCATCATGTGACCGCGCCCATGCTGAGCGTGTGTCCTAATTTACAGACTCTGTCCGGTTGCCCAACATTTTAAAAGAACTTATTCAGACAATCCAAATTATTTTACAGTAAAAAAATCACCATGTCACATGTCCCAGACAATGACCCTGGCTTTCCACATATTTTTTGTAACTTTTTGAACGCTTTTGAGTGTTCAATATGTTCTCGAGGCGCACCCCTCTTCCCCTATAAAAGGCCACACCCCAGAGCTGATCTTAATTGTACTTCTGGCTATTGCAGATTGACTTTTGCTGCCTTTAGTGCTCTGGCTGAGATTACCTCATCAACCCTAATGGCATCCATGGCTGCTTATGCTACATCAGCCTCAGCACCACCCCAAACCCTCTACCTGCACCACCACCACCTCTCCAAGGGCCTGCATAGGGGAACACGTGTGAGGATGTAGAGAACATGGATGAAGAGGATGAAGAGAATGAGGTGGAGGAACTCCCTACTACCAGCACTCGCCGAGAGTCTTGGGTGTGGCGGTTGTTTACCGTTTATGGTAACGTACCAAAAGCATGTGTGAATAAGGTCACCTGTAACAAGTGCAAATTGGTGCTGGGTCGTGGGAGACGTGGTTCGTACAGCTTTGGTACGCCATCCATGAATCGACACCTAACTTTGTTCCACGGTGCAGACATTCGCAAGGTTGTACCTTGTGATGAACGTAGTAGGTTGAGTTCCTCCACAGCATCCTCTGTTTCTGCTCCTCTCACCACAAGAGACACTCCTGTGGGAGAGCGCATCCCTTCAGCTGCTTCACAGGCCATTCACGATGCTGTTGACCCTTACCTTTCGAGGGTCCCAATATTGTGTATGTACTGCGACGCAGTACTCTGCAGGGGGGAGAGTCATCGAAGTGTTTTCGAGACTACGGTCACGGACCACCAGAAGACCTGCTACCTACCTAAATAAGGCCCACCCTACATCTTCCTCTATCCACCTGCCCTTTCTTATCCCCGTGTTTGGTGTCCCTTCCTTACCCTCCTTTCCCCTCCTCTCCTAGTGTGTCGTGTGTAAAAAAGCCAAAAAATATAATACAACAAAAATCCCCCCAAAAAAAGGCTCTTTTCAGAGCCACCTTTCACAGTTTAAAAATAGAAGTATCAAATAAATTGTGCAGGTCCCTGCGCATTTTTTAAAATTCCGCGGACAGTCGTAGGACAGATAAACTTTTGGGGTGCTGCCCTAGCAAAACTAATGCACTTTTCTCTCGCAGTAAGTGGTGGCTCCAAAAAGAGACTTTTGGTGGTGTTTTGTGTGTTTGAAAAACTTGGATTCATCAACATCTAATGCAAAATAAATGACTGTAAGTCCAAAAAAGGTCACAATGTATTTTGTACATTTCTAAGAAAAATTGATTGCCAGCATATGTAAAATGGACTCCATCCCTGCGAAAAATGAATGTGCTACAGAACATAATATTTTCATTGTGAAAAGAAGACATGCCAACATATCTTAGAAAGGCACAAACAGCCTTATTGACATTGCACCTTGCTTTCTCCATTTGTGGACCAAATGAAGAAGAATGCAGCCACAATTGTCTTTGCGCAATACGAGAAAAAATTACTTGGGAATTTGGAAACATGTCCATGACCTTCTCAAGTCCTTCTTTCATTGCAAATTGCAAAGAAATACCAGACACATGTCCTAAACTGCTCCCTCCACAATTAATTATAATTATGTCAGGATCTGCAGATACACCACAATGTTCTGCATGCACCTCCAACCAATGTATCCATGAGTCTCCCAAAATATCCAGATAATTTGTTTTCAAAAACACACAGCCATAGCTATCTGTTCTTCTCTCAGGAAAAAGACGTTCTCACTAAATCTCTCCTTACACAACACACCCACTAAACTTTACTGACCAATCCCTACCTCCGCTCATTCTCATTTGCATGCCTCTCCACCCCAGAATCCCTGTATGTAATATGCGCTGTCCGCACACTAATGCCATGTCCGCGGACATGTAAAAGATCTGAGCGTGGTGAATGTACATTTAAATAGTGTTCCCCATTTCCCTTTTAAGGTGTGCTCTGAAAAGAGCCGTTTTTTGTTTTTTTTTCAGATGCCTGACAGACACCTGTTATTTTGTATTTTTTTTGCAGTTTTTTTCTTCTTATTTTACAACTACAATCTTCACATAACCTGTTCCAAAGCAACCCTTACATTCCAAATGCGCATGGAATTTCCCAAAAAAGATAAAGAAACACCATCTGCTTCAAAATAAGCAGCATTACTCGAAACAATATTCTCGTTCTTACAGAAAAACATACCAGCTCTTAGCATGAAAGCACGCATGCCTCGATTGATTGCACACCCAGCAATGTTTTGCTCAGGACAAAAAACAGAACTATTGTCCCACATTGCTCTAGGTAGTAATCCAGAAAAAATACTTTCACATTTGGAAGGATGTTGATTACTGCTTGAACCAACTGTTCCAAATCTGCCAACAAAGTAGGGGAACTCACGTAGCCCAAATGGAAAGCACCATAGTGCAAAACTACCAGATGGGGACTGCTCATACTATGCATATCTTCACAAACTTGGAGAATTGCCTCTACATTAAAATCAGGTACAGCGCTCCACACCACCTCCACTCCTCTAACATCGAAATTGTTTGCCACATGCCTGCATTGAGAATACTGCTGTAAACCATGGACAAACATATCTCCGAGCACTTAGACCCTGACTTTCTCCACCTCTGCCATCTTCACTACACACACTCTCTTTCTACACAAATCAACAATGTCAACATCTGATTGGCTGATCCCTACAGTCCCCTTTCCATGCTGGATTTGCTGGAAAACCATGTATGTGGCATGCCTTACCCGCGGACAGCTGCGGTGTCCGTGCAGCACGTAACTCTTAGCCAGCCCTTCTACACTTTCCACCTCACTCTCGGTTCCTTTCCCTCATTGGATACAGCTAAGCAGTCACACAACCATCCACCAATCACATCCAAGACCTCTACATCTAACTCCATCATCACAATTATGCACTTCAAATGTACTGTTGATCACTCTGAAAACAAGTCTCATATCATTGGAAAGCCCCTACTACAAAAATGACTGTACAAGTCTCATAGATTTCTACTTACAGCTCCATGCATATCCACATGCATGATTACAAAGTACAGGTATGCATATCATATTTAGAGTACATGTACAACTCTTATGATTCCATATAAATACAGTAATGCCACTAAATCTGCATAGCAAATACATATTTGCCAACGCTCCCGATTTAAGCGCAAGACTCCCGATTGTTAATTGAAAAATCGCACTATTTTTAACTGTCTTTCACATAACCTATACATACATGCCAACCCTCCCGATTTATGCATGAGACTCTCGATTTTTCATTGAAAAATGTCACAATTTTTTACTGTCTCCCGCCTAAATTAATGCTAATCCCAATGCAATCCTATCAGAAAAATAAATGTTCCCGATTGCTGTGGTGAAATCTATCTCTCAGCTGCTCCCGATTGTTGGCATGTCTAGTTATAATATGAAATTATTCAAATTTTTCCCATCTACTATAATGAACTATCACTTCCAAACCTGTCTGCTATCTACAACACAGCTGTAAAAAAACAAGTGAATTTCATTAACTTAAAATTCTACTCATTTGCAAAGCGTGTTGAACTAACATACTGTAAATAACATATAAAGGCTGCACATAGTCAAATGAAATGCATGCATATACTATGTTCAGATATCAAACAAGAATACTAGCACAAAAACATAAACATCAACGTGTACATTAACATCAATGCTATAAACACACAAAATTACTAACTTCTTACTTTTACAATTGCAGTGAAGGCCCTCTCCTGAAAATCAGCAGCATCTAAAATACAAACAAAATATCTGAAGAAATTTTTTTTTGTGCTCATTCCACAAAAAAAGAGTAAATACAATACTACCTTTATATTGTTATTGTTCATCAAAGACACTGTGTGGTTCATTCATGTAATTCGCGCACCAAACAAAACATCGATTTCTGAACCATTCTGCCCACAAATCCCGATTTATTAAACAGAGATTAGCAGGCAGAATGGCACACAAATTCTACTCATTTGCAAAGCATGCTGAACTAACATACTGTAAATAACATATGAAGGCTGCACATAGGCAAATGAAATGCATGCATACACTATGTTCAGATATTAAACAAGAATACTACCACAAAAACATAAAAATCAACGTGTACATTAACATCAGTGCTATAAACATACACAATTACTAACTTCTTCCTTTTACAATTACAGTGAAGACCACTCTCCTGAAAATCAGCAGCATCTAAACTACAAACAGCATATCCGAAGAAAGCTGCTCATTCCACAAAAAAAGAGTAAGTACAATACTACCTTTATATTCTTATTGTTCTTCAAAGACACTGTGAGGTTCATTCATGTAATTTGCACACCAAAAAAAACATCGATTTCTGAACCATTCTGCTCACAAATTCCCATTTATTAAACAGAGATTAGCAGGCAGAATGGCACAAAAATCCCTGTTTTTTTGGAACACAAATAACATACTCAACCCTTAGAATGTTAGTACTACAAAACAAAGAACGGTTTTAACTGGTGCGCAGTGCTTTCTGGGAGCACTCAGAACCATGATGGATATTTACTTATTGCCGCAGTGAAAAGTTGCACACATTTTGCTGAGTGTTAGATTCACGGTGCTGAGGAAAACATGCTTTCCAAACCTGGTATGCGGTCAAGGACATTTCTGCTGGGAAAGCTAACTTTATTATGGTTTGTTACTGTTCTCTGTGGAGTGTGTTTTTAGAGGAGGGAGGCACTCTGCTCCTTGAGGGTGGCTGTCGATTGACCCAGCTGGCAATCGACGGCTGCTCATCAACTGCGCAAGTGCCATTTCCAGAAGGTTCGAGAACTGCCACCCCTTTTCGGAGTGTGTATATATGCGGAAACCCGGAGGTGGTCAGGTGAGACTTCAGCCGGAGGAGGACGCTTACGTCCGGCACTCCTGTGAGCTGTGGTGTTCTCGGCCTGGATGTTCCCGGGGTATTCCAGCCGCTTCTGGGCGAGATGAGGAATCCAGTTACGCTCATTGTGATGTATTTCCTTTTGAATTCTTTGCTTCTTCTATGATTTAAGTCTATGTTATCCCCGTGAGTTATTTCTATGTTATTATTGGTTGCTTTTAAATGTTGAATAAATAGCCGTATAAGTGCTGATTATCTTCTAAGAGTGTGTGGTTGCGAGTTATTGCGTCTGTCTGCATTCAAAGTATTGGCTCTATAATTGCTTTATTGATTTATGTTTTTCCGTGCACTCTGGGGAGAGCAATACATGTTTGGCGTCACGAACAGGATACTTGTGATGAGTTGTTCTGAGTATTCAAGAATCTGTTTGAACGTAGATAGGATTCGGTTATCTTGCAAGTGAAGTTGTTGAGTAGTAAAGTTGTTTTTTTTTTATTAGCTGGTGTGTGCGTGCCTGTGGGAGTGATTGCAGTGTGGAGAGGAAAAAATACATAGATATAAAGAGGTTTTGTTTTGTTTGCGATAATGAGTAGTTTGTTCAGGAAGAAGAGCGTTACCGCTGCCGGTGACTGTTCTGATGTTGTTATTCCAGGCTGGACTAAGAGTCCATTTGATAAGTTGGCCCAGGCGTGGGCATGTGGTGCAGGGCTAAGTGAAACATGAAATCAAGGATTGGGAGATGCTGATCCGTCTCATGTAATGGCATGCTTGCAACAAGTTCCAGTAGAACGTGGCAGAGAATGTGCGGCATTCGGTAGGCGAGGTTGGGTTCTTTTGCATGCTTATAGGAAAATACATCAAATGAAGGTGGATATGAAAAATGAGGTTTTGCGATTAGAAAGAGAGCTGGCTGCAGAAAGGCAGACTCTGTTAATGCAGCAGATTCAAATGAAACTGTTTAAAGATAAGGCTGACACATGGGCTGTGGCCGAGAAGGCAGCAGTCAGAGTAGCCCGGTATAAGTATAGGAAAAGACGGGGAGGGGTCAACAAAAGAAAGGTGGCAGCTGTAATTGCTACCACTGTTGTGGACTGGGATCTGGATAAGTGGGATGGTGATATTTTTGACCCAACCAGTCTAGAAAGTAGTTCCGCAAATGAGTCTGACCCAAAATGGAAGTGAAACAGAAAACCGTGGCGGCTAAACCCGTTAGAAGACGGCGAGCCGGACCCCACCTACAGAATCCTGCTGGCGGAATGGTGGATTTAACCATGTTGGAGGATTACACACAGCAGGAGGTTAGGGAAATTATTACCCATTTGAGGCAAAAATCAGGGGAAGCTTTATTGACATGGATGGTGAGATTACTAGATGGGGGTGCTGCAGGGTTGTTGGTAGATTCTACGGATTCACCGCGTTTCTTACCCCTGTCAATTGACACCAATGTACAGGAGGTCTTAAGGGCAGGACCGCCCCCTGACGCAAATGGTCAAGATACTCGGGTGTCTTTGTTGCACCTGGTAGCCCAAGCATGTAACTGTAAATACCCCATTACCACAGATTGACCTAGCGAAGAAACACAGTGGTATACTTTAAGAGAAGCAATTCATAAAGTCAGAGAGCATGCTATGAAAGAGGCTATTCACATAGATGCTCCTGATCACATGGGAGCCGTGCCGCTCTCAGTTTCAACTCGAAACATGGTGATTAGAACCGCGCCACCCGTATACAAAAGTGTCATTATGACTTTGCTCGTAGGTATGACGGGCAAAGCTACTGATGAAGTAGCGGACTCCATTTGGCAACTTGCAGATTTAGGGGAGTGGGATAAGAGCGATAACAAGCCACGGTAGAGAGAGGGGCGTAGTGAGATAAGAACTGAAGGCAGGCGGAAAGATAGCAGAGACTCCCGAGTGTCCCAAAAAGACATGTTTTTGGCTTTGTTGAAAGATGGTGTACCACACGAAGAAATTGATTGCATTGAAACCAGAGCAATGTATGAATTACACAAAAAACGAGGACTTGCAGCCAAAGAGCGCTAGAAACATGTTAAGAAACAGGTAGTCACCACGCCACAGGGGGACACCTCACCTTCTGCTCCCCCTGCGGAAGAACAAGACGAAGGGTCTATGGGGACACCTTACCCGTACCAGCCAACATACGCTGATTTGAGAAAGGTGGTGAGTGCAATGTTAGAGGCGGAGTCGAGTCACACTCATTCAAAGTTTGACTAGGGCTTTGGCCAAGCTCCGGCAGCGTCTGCCCGCATATAAGTTGATAGGCGGCCTCATGTTGATGATAAGATTTTTTGGTGGCCAGGAAATACACAAGGGGTGCGAGCATTGATAGACACCAGGGCGGAGGCCTCTTTGATTCATGGCAATCCAACACAGGTCTAGGGGGAAAGGAGACCCCCGCAGTACAAACGAAAGTGGAGATGAAAATAGGCAATCTGAATAGGCAGAAATACCAAGTGTTGATTGTCCCGATACCTGAATATATAATTGGCTTTGACATTTTGGAAGGGTTAACTTTGGGACTTGGCGGTAAAACGTACCAGTTTGGAGTGAGTGCATTGATCTGTACACCCATTACCATAGGCAAATTGAAGATGCCCCCAGTGCAAGTGCCGGTGGCAACCAAGCGGGCAGCAATGAAACAATACCGCATTCCTGTGGGCACAAGGAAATTTCAGACACCATCAAAGAGTACGTGGAGGCGGGTGTATTACGCTCTATTACCACCACATGGAACAATCCTCTCTGGCCTATTAAAAAGGGAGATGGGTCGTGGAGGATGATGGTGGATTACCGGGAGTTTTATAAACACACTCCTCCCTTAGTGCCCGCAGTCCCAGATGCCATTACCTTGATTGAGAATATCCAACAGTTTGAGGGGACTTGGTATGCAGTGATCGATTTAGCCAATGCATTTTTCTCTGTGCCAATTGCTGAAGAGTGTCAAGAGCAGTTTGCATTTTCGTGGAGTGGACGTCAGTACACTTTCACGAGGCTACCTATGGGGTACATACATAGTCCGACTATCTGTCACCGGCTGGTGGCAGAGCACTTAGACAAGATACCGTGTAAACCTGACATACACATCTCTCATTACATTGATGATATTTTGATTCAGGGCAAGGATGGGCACAGTGTGCAAAGCCAGTTAGATGTCATTATAGAAGGATTGAAGAAGGAAGGGTGGGAGATTAACCCGAGTAAAATTCAAGGTCCAGCTGAAACAGTGATATTCCTAGGGATTCAGTGGCATCATGGGCATTGAGAAATGGTGCCAAAAACCTGACAGAAAATACTTGAATTCAGCACTCCAATGAACAAAAAGCAAGCTCAGCAGTTTATAGGGCTGTTTGGGTTTTGGAGACAGCACATTCCCCATTTAGGGCAGATATTGGTCTCCCTCTACAAGGTGACACCAAAGAAATATGAGTTTCAGTGGGGGGAGGAGCAACAGAAAGCCTTTGAGCTGACGAAAGACACCGTGCAGCAGGTGCGTGATTTATGGCCATTGAAGGAAGGCGAAGTGGAATTAAAAGTGTCTGTACAAGACAATTATGCTAACTGGAGTGTATGGCAGAAACAAGACAGGAAACATGTGCCATTGGGGTTTTGGAGTCGTAATTTGCCTGATGCTGGTAACTCATACACTCCGTTTGAGAAGCAATTGCTGGCGTGTTATTGGGCCCTTGTTGATACTGAGCAAATGATGGTGGGCCATGATGTATTAATGAGACCAGAAATACCAATCATGCAATGGGTACTGAGCTCTCCTAAAACGCATAGAATAGGACATGCTCAAGAAGCCAGCATAATTAAGTGGAAATGGTATATTCAAGACAGCCAAATCAGGAAAGGGTGGAGTGGCAGAATTACATGAGCAAGTAGCCAACATACCGCCCTCAGATTACATACCACCGGAAGTGCCTGAAAAACGTGAGACTCCCGTGAAATGGGGAGTACCTTACAGCGATTTGACCGTGGAGCAAACAGAGCATGCTTGGTTCACGAATGGTTCAGCTCGATATGTGGGAACTGAGCGGTACTGGAAAGCAGTGTCGTACAATCCCAAGACAAAAAGATGTTGACAACGTCAGGGAAAGGGAAGAGCAGTCAGTTTGCAGAGCTTTACGCAGTTTACCAAGCATTGAAACAAGAAACCCCTGGTCAATGTTATGTGTACACAGATTCATGGTCAGTGGCAAATGGATTGGCAGTATGGTTGCCAACTTGGCAAAAGAATGGGTGGAAGATTCATTCAAAAGAGTTGTGGGGAAAATAACTGTGGCAAGATATTGCAGAAATGTTATTACAAAGTGAAGTCACTGTATATCATGTGGACGCGCATTGTGCCACAGACTCATTAGAACGTTGGTTTAATTCTGTTGCAGACGAACACACCAAGATTTCATCTGTGGATGCAGAGGCTCAGGAAGACGATTTGGAGGGTTTGGCCAAATGGGCCCATCAGAAATGTGGGCACCTTGGAGAAAAGGCTACTATCAGGTGGGCACAAGCTCGAGGAATCATTCTTCCTTTAGAAGTAGTGAAAATGATCATTTTGCAAAGTCCAGTGTGCCAACACCAACTGCATAGACCTATCCCTCAGATTGTTCGAGGTACATTGTGAAGAGGAAAATTACCAGGTGAAATTTGGCAGATTGATTATATCAGTCCCATGCCAATCAGTAGAGATTGTCAGTATGCATGCACTATTGTGGATACATACTCGGGATATTTGATGGTTTTGCCGTGCAAACGTGCAACACAACTGAACACCATCAGGTTGTTAGATCAGATCATACTACATTATGGAGTGCCTTTGCAGATTCAAAGTGACAATGGGTAACATTTCAAAGGCAAATTAATCTAGGAGTATTGTCAGGAAAAGAGCATTGAGTGGTTGTATCACGTACCGTATTATCCAGCTGCTTCAGGGTTAATTGAACAAATGAATGGGTTTTTAAAGAACAGTTGCGCAAATCTGGAGACGCAATTTGGCAGGCTGGCGTGATTCTGTGTTTGATGCGGTGCAAGTATTAAACAATAGACCTGTGAATGAGCATGAAACTCCTTTGATGAGATTAATGACTCCTACTTTACAGGTTCAACCCAGTCAGAGAAACACTATTGTACTGGGAAATTACTCAGAGTTCTTTAGCTCCCTTTAGTTCTTTAGCTCCCTATCGAGCAACTCCAGAGTCAGCAGGGGTAGACTTGCATTGCCATGAAGAAATCAGATTAAACCCGAGAGGGCTGGTTGTAATTGAAACAGGGATTGGAGTACAAATTCCCCCAGAGCATATGGGATGGATTGCCCCTAGATCTGGCCTAGCATTGAAGGGAGTTCAAGTGTTGGGAGGGGTAATTGATGCTGATTACCAAGGCGAGATTAAAGTCATCCTGATGAATAGTGGGGACCAATTGTTATCAATCCACAAAGGTGATCGAGTGGCCCAATTGATCATTATTCCGTTAAGTTGTCCATGATTAAGAAGGGGGAGCCTCCTACAGTGTTAGCTACCCGTGGGGATCGCGGTTTTGGCTCTTCAGACAGTATGGTACCGGGTGCCAAGGTGTGGGTGGAAAAGCCAAGTGGCCCACCAGTGCCCGCAGATGTCATTGCATCAGGCAAAGGTCAAGTAGTTTTAGTCATGGAGCCTGGTAGAAAGAAATGGCAATATGTGCCCGCAGACAAATGTTACCTGAGAGAGTGATGTGCAACACTGATATCTCTTTTCTGGGTTTGATCCTGTGTCTGGCTGGTGTAATTGTGGTACTAAATGGACTCCTTTTGGGAGAGTTAAACAGCCTGCTGTTAGCAACGAAAAATGTCACATCTGTGTCAGTGATCAAGGGGATACTGATAGTGATGAATAATGTTATCCCAACTTTGTTATGGTTTGTTACTGTTCTCCGTGGAGCGTGTTTTTAGAGGAGGGAGGCACTCTGCTCCTTGAGGGTGGCTGTCGATTGACCCAGCTGGCAACCGACGGCTGCTCATCAACTGGGCAAGTGCCATTTCCAGAAGGTTCGAGAACTACCACCCCTTTTCGGAGTGTGTATATATGCGGAAACCCAGAGGTGGTCAGACTTCAGCTGGAGGAGGACGCTTACGTCCCGCACTCCTGTGAGCTGTGGTGCTCTCGGCCTGGCTGTTCCCGGGGTCTTCCAGCCGCTTCTGGGCGAGATAAGGAATCCAGTTATGCTCACGGTGATGTATTTCCTTTTGAATTCTTTGCTTCTTCTATGATTTATGTCTATGTTAACCTGAATAAATAGCCGTATAAGTGCTGATTATCTTCTAAGAGTGTGTGGTTGCGAGTTATTGCGGCTGTCTGCGTTCAAAGGATTGGCTCTATAATTGCATTGGTGATTTATGTTTTTCCGTGCACTCTGGGGACAGCAATACATGCTTCTCCTCACCACTAGTTCACTTTCTACTCTCATCTGAACCGCAGTGTAGTAACACACAAACAGAAGAATAGCCTTCCCAACTCATTGTAACTGCCCAATACACAGTCCCACACCACCACATACATCTTTCCCATCAAACTCATACACGCATGCACACAGCACACATACATTGCAAAACAGACCAACCCATACCTTCTTTTTTTTTCAACAGACCCCAAAGAATGCCTACCAAAAAGCAAGTCTGTTGAAAGCAACGCAGAAATAGAGCAAATGAAAATAAAAGTGTCCAAAATAAGCATCCATCTCTACCAGAGTTTGTACAAAATGTCCAAACAAAACAGCTAATGCAATTATTTAGCGAAACAAAACAAGCTTCTAGTACAGAAACTTAGCCTCGTCTATCAAAATGTAAAACGAAACAAAAAATGCTTAACAAGAATTCGGCTACCACTACTGCTAAAACTGCTCCTATAAATCTTCATATACTAGCAAGTAACCATACCAAAAAAAGTATTTTAGCAAAAATGTTCCGCCACAGAGTCCTTCAGAATCTTATAAAAACAGGCGCGAAATCACGCACAACCCTTAAAACCTACCGTAGAAAATGAATCCTAGAAGCTCTCGTAAACAGTGCAATCCTTCTCAAAACGAAGTTATTTATTTTAGTTTTAAACAGGATGAAACCACTAACAAAACTAAGTACTAAACTACAAATAAACTTCTCAATAAACGGAATGTCAACAAAAAAAAACTTCTTAAATATCCGTGGAGGTGAATGGACTCACACCACGACCACAGAACCATATTTTAATGAAGAAGCATACAAACAAAACCAAACAAACACAATTGCCATCCATAGCAGTGAACGAGGTTATGAAAAAATTAATACCATTATGCAACAAGAACCACTGCGTACAAAAATAACCCCAGAAAAATTCAGAATTACCTCTGCATTCGATTGAACCAGAACGTCCAATATACAAATGGCCGTGCACGTCAATGTGTAACATTCCCAACAAATCTTTCAAATCTTTACGCCAGTTCCTCAATCAGTATGTGAAAGGTAATGACAAAATCAAAATGAAAGTGCTGCAAAATATGGATACCTGTCCAGTGTGCAAATACACAGGACTACAAGGACATTCATTAGCCTGCATGTCAGGACCTAGTTTCAAAAGCACCTTCCGTGATATCAAAATGATATCAACAAATCATTCAACTATAAGAAATGTAGTCCATAAACTGCACTATGCTAAAAGTCCTGCTTTAGAACGAGCCATTTAAATAACACTCTTCTACATGGTACACCCAAAGACCTACAAGAAGAAATCGACCGTATCCAGAGAAAATATTTTGGAACTGAAAGCCACTTACAAAATGCAATAGCTTTACAACAGATGAGCAACAATTCTACACATGGAAACTTTCTACTACACACATACAAAAAAGAAATACTAAAATTTAAAAGTACATCCATTGAAGTACCAAACCATGTGTGTGTGTGTTGCCGCAGAACTTTTTACAAAAGTAACACAAAAACTATAGACGTAACATACAAATTTGAAGACAATGAAGATTCCAAGTGGTTTGAATGAGCTCTCTACCTTTTAGCAGAAAACAAATATGAAATAACTGACCCCTTAATACTTTGCAGTTACTGCACTACAAAACTTGACAACAACCAAATTCCTTCACGTGCTATCACAAATAACTTGGAATTATTCCCACTACCAAAACCCCTGCAACAACTCAATTTATATGAGAGCATCATAATTCAAAATGTGCACCCATTTCAAGCAATAATACGCCTTCAACCAAAAACAGCAACATTACCTCCCTCTGAACTGGTGAAATTAATTTGTGGCAAAGTAATTTATTTACCATTAGATCTGACAGAAAATGTGCACACTCTAGGAGTGCAACGTCCAATAGAGCAAGCTTTAATATTCTCAGTAAATGGTGTACCAACAAAAGACAAAAACATTTGGCAACAACTTGTGGACTTAGATAAAGTTAGATAAGCCTTGCAATATCTAAAAGACAATAACGAATACTACAAAGAAATAAACATTGAAGAAAACTTAAGGGAAATAACTGAAATAATTCAAGAGTCACCAGAAACTGGTCAATTTGAACTTCTAGATCCTGCTGCAGTAGCCAATATTTTAGACCATTATACAATTCATCCATTACACTCTAATGACAGCATAGATGATGCACTAGAAATGTACCAAATGTGAAAAACAAAAGGATCAACAATAAGCATATGGGAGAAATGTATAGAAGCACGTGCTTTTCCTCTACTATTTCCTACTGGCAAAGGAGGAAGGTACGATGATAGACCCACTCAGATAACAGCATCAGAATACCTCTCATTATGAATGTATTCTGAAGATCCCAGATTTAGACAAAATGTGGAATACATATTACACTTACTCTTTGAAAGTGAACTAGCAACTCTATGTTACGGAGCTGTACACATATTGAAATCGGGAACCCACTTTCAAAATATGTCAGCTACGCAATTAATACAAAAAGTGCAGAAAAAGATGAGGTTTTACAATCAAGCATTACAAAACTGATTGCAAACATGCGTGGTACGAACGAATACTGGTTCCGACGTCACGAAGATGTATGTTGTATGATCAGAAACTTGGACCACCCACTTGGTTTGTTACATTAAGTTGTGCAGAATATGCATGGGAAGATTTACATGATTTCCTATGCATATCAAACAAAAACAAAACAAACATAGATATACTAACACATGGAGAACTTTGCTCTCTAGATCCTGTTAATGTTTCAAGATATTTCCACCATCGTTTCATTGCTATGCTACACTTTATTTGTAATAAAACTGTTCCTCCCCTCGGAGAAGTGCAGCACTTCTTTTGGAGAAAAGAATATCAAGCCAAAGGAGCACCACATATCCACATGCTTTTATGGATTGAAGATGCTCCTAAATTTGGTGCAGTTCATCCAAAAATATGTCACTGTGAAATCCCTTCACAAACGAGACATAGTGACCTTCATGCACAAATTGTACAATTTCAAAGACACAAATGTGGCAAATATTGTCATCGCAAATACAAAAACAAAGTGAAATACTACACCAAATGCTGCTTTGGTTTCCCTAGACCAGTTACAGAAACAGGTGAAGTGAACAACTTCATGTCTTCAATTAGACATAAGCCCTCATTACAAGTTCGGCGGTAACCATGCCGCTATTGGCGGCATGGCTGCCGCCGAAATCGCGTCGGGGTCCGGGTCCTCGGAATGAGGACTTAACGGGCCATTCCGAGTTCGGAAGGCCCGGTAATTCCTCCCTCCAAGGACTCGGACACGGTCCGTCCCCATTCCCCATTCCCCATTGGAATGGGAGAGGGAGCAAACAACGGGCCATTGAGAGATGGCCCGTTGTTTGCTCCCTCTTCCCCTCGCGGGACCCGGTAAGCACGCCTGGTTTTCCCAGGCGTGCTTACCGTGTCCCGTGAGGGGAACTCGTAATGCGGCGGTACAGAGTGAACAACGCCGGCACCTTTTACAGTGCCGTTCACTCCGTACCGCCAGGGTCGTAATGAGGTCCATAGTGTTAAAGGTAAATCACCTAAGAACACATATTACATAAAAAGAACAGAAGAATCAAAATATATCAATGATTACAATGCAATAATTGCCCTCTTATGGAATGCAAACATAGATGTGCAGTACATTGCAGACAATTCCACTGCATTTGCACGATATGTTACAGCCTACTTAACAAAAGCAGAAAAAAAAGAGCTTCAAGACCTCTGGAATGTCCTATCTTCAGACAAAACACTAGCTCAGAAATTGTACAGCTTAGGCATAAAAATGCTCTCTCATAGAGAATGTGGTGCCTATGAAGCTGCAGATCAGAACGTTTAACCGGTACTGTTTTGTATGGAAAATCTGAAAATATAGTATGGCTAAGTCTTGGTCCTGCTAAATCTAGAAAAAGAGTTCTCAAATCATATGAGGACATGGAAACAATGGCCAAAAATGATCCCAACAGCCAAGACATTTTGAAAAACAATTTACTAGACACATACTACCCGAACATGAGTACCACTTTGGAAACCATGTGTCTATACCACATAGCCCAACACATTGCATCCAATAATAATATAAAACCTGATGAAAAAAAGGTAAATATAGAGTAACAGATTGTAAAGGCAGCTTAGTGAAACTTACCAAACAAAGCTTACTTAATCATATCAAATTGTCATTAAAAACTCCTCAACAGAAAGAATTATATTATATGTCCCTGCTACAACTTTTTAAAACATGGAGAAAAGAAGAAGAGATACTAGATAACTATGACTGCTATGAAGACGCTTTCAAATCAAATTAAAGCACTATCACCGATGTAAACTTTACACAGTACAAAACAATGTTGCACAATGAACAGCAACTTGAAGAAGAACTCCAGACCCAACTAGATAAGGACACTTCCGATAGTAGTCAACCTTCTATAACAGGAAGCCAAGAACCACTGGGACAGCCACTAATAGCAAATGAGGCAGAATTAGCTATAACAGAAGTAGAAAACACCATGTGTCACTATGATGAAGATACAGAAGATTTAACTGTACTACAATCAAAACTTAACAAAAACCAGCGCTCCATTTTTAACAAAAGAAATTGCACATGGTGTACAACACGAAAATAAAGAATGTACCCGTCAAAAGGGCAAACCTATGCTGCTATACATCAGTGGTGAAGCTGGTTCAGGCAAAACATTCTTAATCAAAATCATCAGCAAGTTCCTTCAACAATCGACAAACAACAAACTGTCAGCTGTTGTAACTGGCCCCACAGGTTTAGCTGCCTACAACATAGGCGGTGTCACTTTACACCGATTACTACTCCTTCCAGTAGAACACCAAAACAAAATAGATTATTGCAAACTTTCTACAGAAGCTGCAATGGAACTACGCAGAGTATTAAAACAAATGAAAATGCTACTAATAGATGAAGTGAGCATGGTCTCCAACCTAATGTTGGCTTTGGTTCACCTCAGATTGCAAAAAGTACTTAAAACAAACTACGAAGAACTCTTTGGAGGAAAACACATTATTGTTTTCAGAGATCTTCTTCAATTGACACCAGTGAAAGGTGAACCTATTTTTAAAACCTTCTGACACAAACTATGCCGTAAAACTGTTGGCAGCATAGGAAATGTCAACCTTTGGCAACATTTCCAATACAGAGAATTAACAGAAAACATTCGCCAATCTGCAGACCACACTTACGCCAACATTTTAAAAAGTATTAGAGTTGGTGTACCATCTCAAGAAGCACAAGCAATATTAAAAACCCGGCACATCCATGCAATTTAAGCAATAACTCATGTGCTACTGATGTTATAGAACTATTAGCGCACACAAACCTCAATTGTATGACCTTAATGCCAACTCTTGCAAGCTGTTCCAAATTCAATGAAACAATGTTGAAAAAAGAAATGCAACCAATAATTGAAGTTTGCTTCACAGACAAACTGGACGTACATGATATGACACTACCCATGTGTCAGCAAGCCACAAAAAGACTAAATACCTTAGAAAATTCTATCTCTAACACAGCTGGGTTGGAGAAAATATTAAAATTATACTTAAACTGTAGAGTAATGCTTAAACGTAACCTTGACGTGGAGAAAGGACTAGTTAATGGAGCACTGGGTACAGTTGTTGGCTTTCAAACATACCCACGTGACAACAACATTCAGTTTGTCAATATTTTCTTTGTCAAACTTTCAGAAGTAAAAAGGATAGGGTGCTCAACAGCTCGATTCCTTCTCTTCAAAGACATGTATGTATGCAGAGAACAATTTTCTCTAACTCTTGCATATGCAGTCACCATTCATAAATCCCAAGGTCTTACCATAGACAAAGTATTGAAAGATATTGGTAACACAGTCTTTAAAGAAGGCATGAGCTACATAGCACTATCACGCTTACGTACACTTGAGGGTCTACTTCTAATCAACTTTGATGCAAGTAAAGTGAACGCTGATATTCCTTGCATTTTAGAATACAATAGACTGCGTTCACTATACACCCCCATCTAAAAACATATCCTGTTCCACAAAAAGGAAAACGTCGTAAAAGAAAACTATTTCAAACTGAAATGCAACAGGATCTGACTGCAAACCCTCCAAAGAGAGTAAAAGAAGCTAATACGTCATCAATTACCACAACCAAAGAAGAACCTATTAGTCAAAGTAACTCAGGTACTTCTTCAAGAAGCAACACACACTCCAAAAAAAGGACTTCGACACATAACTATCTGGTCCATTCAAATTTTAAAATATAACTGGTGTAAGTTGCTACGCATATGTAGAAATGAATATTCTATTTCAATTGCCACCAATTGTTGGCAACACTTACTTACACAATACAGACCAATCGTGTTTGCAAATGTTAGTCCTTCATAAAAATGCAACAAACAATCCTGACAACACGTATAGTGTTCATGGAATAAGACAATAATTGGACTAATGTGCTGGAATGGTGAAATTCACTATAAACTCACAAGAAGATCCACAAGAATTTCTAATGTACTTACTACATGTACTAGAAAACAAAAACATACCTATAAATGAAATCTTCCAGATTTCATACATGTGGAAACATACATGCACTCTCTGCAACAATGTGACACAGGAACAAATCCCTAATGAGTGCTTCGTGTATGTATCCATACCTAATTGTGAATCCATTCCATTTCAGCAACTTGCACAAAATGCAAACCATGCCAGATTATGTACTACCTGCAATTCAGATAATTGCTCAACCTTACTAATACAAACACATAGTAACTACGTAATACTAATGCTTCTACGTTACAATGCAGATGGTACCAAAAACAACTGCAAGCTGACTGCATTCACACACGGCCAAGCATCACTTGGTAAGAAAACCTTCACAACAATAGGTATAATCTACCACGCAGCAGCCACAACCAATACAGGTCACTACACTGCATATATTAAAAATAAATGTGAATGGTTCGAATGTGATGATAGTACCATTACTCTAAAGCAGAGATTACCGGCAAATCTTACAAATGCTTATTTAATCTTCTTAAAGCCAAAATTTAATAACTAATCTGTACTTCAACATTAAAAAAAATTTAATTAAAAAACTATAAACAGTTAGAATACGCCAGCAGGTATCTAACTGGACCAAGATTATATAACAACCTGATAAATGAATTCCACTAAATTTTAACAAAAAATAGACAGTTAGAATACGCCAACAGGTATCTAACTGCTTCAAAAATCTGCAACAGGCCAACAGATAGAACATTAGCCAGGAAAACAACAAGTGAACACTGAAAGCAAACAAACAAATAGACTGTAGCATAACAAAAAAGGTTTTTTTTAATCCGACAAGGATTTTTTTTTCCCATAGACCCAATGATTTGAAAAAAAACACAGAAACTGAGCAAAATGCACAGTACACTCGTTTGTAAACTAAATATGAGGGTCAAAAAAAGCTGAAATGTCTATTATGCAATGTAATAAGTCTTTATAAAATACATAAACTGACATGCTCTTTTCTTTTCTCACAGAAATTGAAAAAGAATATTTCCTCCAGGTACCAAACTCATGTAAAAAATATATCAAATCTCAACAAATCAAACAGTAAGTATAATTTCAATTAATTTGATAGATATTCAAATGTATAGGTGTGATCTATGGCTGTGATATGGTGTGGTGGTTGTGGCCAGGGCCTAGAGTCTTGGGTGTATAGCCTACGGCCTACGGCCTGCGGCCATGCACTCAAGACTCTAAGCCCTAGCCACAAACACTGCAGCGTATCACAACCACAACCACTGCACCATATCACATCCATGCTACCTTATAACTTCAGTGTTTATAACTTCGGTCTTGGGTGCATGGCCTTTGACTCTAGGTCCTGGACACAACCACTGCACCATATCACACCCATGCTGACTTATAACTTCAGTGCTTATGACTTCGGACTTCGGTGCATGGCCCCCAAGACTCTCGGTCCTGGCCACAACCACTGCAGCGTATCACACCCATGCTGATTTATAACTTCAGTGGTTATAACTTTGGTCTCGGGTGCATGGCCTTAGGCCATGCAACCGAAACTCTAGGTCCTGGCCACAACCACTGCAGCATATCACACCCATTGTGGCTTATAACTTCAGTGCTTATAACTTCGGTCTTGGTGCATGGCCTTCGGCCATGCAACCAAGACTCTAGGTCCTGGACACAACCACCACACCATGCACCCAAGACTCTATGTCCTGGCCACAACCACCACAGTATATGAAACCATTGGGGGCTTATAACTTCAGTGCTCCTGGACACAACTACTGCACCATATCACACCCATGCTGACTTATAACTTCAGTGCTTATAACTTCGGTCTTGGGTGCATGATTCTATGGGTGTGATCTATGGGTGTGATATGCTGCTGTGGTTGTGGCCAGGGCCTAGAGTCTTCGGTGTATGGCCTACGGCCTACGGCCTGTGGCCATGCACCCAAGACTCTAAGCCCTGGCCACAACCACTGCAGCATATCACACCCATGGTGGCTTATAACTCATTATCACACCCATAGAATCAAACATTTTAACTGTGGCATATACTCAATTTGCACCCAAGACTCTAGGCCCTGGCCACAACCACCGCAGCATATCACACCCATAGATCACACCCATATAATTGAATATCTATCAGGTGGTTGTGGGCAGGGCCTAGAGTCTTGGGTGTATGGCCTACGGCCTGCGGCCATGCACCCAAGACTCTAGGCCCTTGCCACAATCACTGCAGCATATCACACCCATGGTGGCTTATAACTCATTATCACACCCATAAAATCAAACATTTTAACTGCGGCATATATTCAATTTGCACCCAAGACTCTAGTACCTGCCCACAACCACCTGATAGATATTCGATTCTATGGGTGGGATCTATGGGTGTGATATGCTGTGCTGGTTGTGGCCAGGGCCTAGACTCTTGGGTGTGTGGCCTACGGCCTACAGCCTGCGGCCATGCACCCAAGACTCTAGGCCTGGCCACAACCACCACAGCATATCACACCCATGGTGTCTTATAACTCAGTATCACACCCATAGATTGAAACATTTTAACTGCGACATATACTCAATTTTAAAGTCCGCTGACACCATGCGTGTCCTTAGAAAAGTTTCAACTTTTGCCTGCACACAGCACGGAGGGGAATACTATCCTTAGGACACCCCTCATTTTCAGTAATTAAGAACATCCCGGACAGCGAGTGCATGGCTAATACATCAGTAGCACCTGCCGCCTAAACAAATACAGTATTTCACCCATCTCTTCCTCCCTAAACCTCCCCAAGCACTCTTGCACACCAAAACACTCCCCAAAACAGCATTTCACCTCTGTTCGCCGCCACGCTGTTGGCAGATCCAAGATGGCGGGCGCATCAGAACAATCTGGCGCACATCACGCCTCACTCCAGCCAAACGGCGGACACGTCGCGTGTCCGCGGGTCCATTAGCCAATCGATGTCCTGCCCGTGGAGCGAACAGGGAAGTGTGTCCGCTGGGGCAGACATAGATATCACTAATTTTTTTAGACCTACTTTTTGATTGTTTTAAAGAAAACTACTGGACGGATTTTCACCAAATTTACAAAAGAACGCTTTTGGAACCAAGACCAAGCCCCTGCAGCAAATTTGGTGAAAATCCATCCAGCGGTTTGGGCTGTAGGCATGCGCAAAGTTTTTCCCCATTCAGTCTATGGGAAAAAAAGAAGTTTTGGGACCCCCCCTATAACTTTTCCCCCACTGGACCAAACTTCACCAAACTTTACTTTTTTTTGCAAAGTTTGGTAAGGATTTGTCCAGGGGGAGCAAAGTTATATGCCGCCCAAAAAGTGCTCTTCCTATGGAAACAGCAACTTAACCATAACTACACAGCCACTACCGTGGCTTTGTAATATAGATTTACTGAAAAAACTTTAGTTGAAGTGTAGTTGAGCATATTTAATGCAACAAAACCCTTGAAATTCAGTGAACTTGGGAAGTCATGACCAGTTAAACTCTGAGCGTCCTATTGCAAATCCCATGAACACATACATATTATAAGAGAAGGGAATCACAGAGATGTACAAAATGGCATTATGGGGGACATCAACGGGATCGTGCGGAACTAGGCACATTAAGCCGGAACAAACTCATCCTCCTCCTGGAAATTTGATTAGACTCTCTCAGCTTCTCTTCTGGAAAGCACCAAGACCGATATAAAGGTTTTAAGGAGCAGGGAACACCCTGTTCTCTGTTAAATATTTTAAAAACTACGTAATGGATTTACCCGAAACTCATCAAGGAAATTAAGTCAATGGTTTGTGCCTAAATTGTTTCTTATTTGGTCCAAACCTCCAAGCGGTTTCACACTACGGCTGTTCAAAAACTGCACCTTTTTGCTGTGTGAAAACCAATGGGAGTAATATAAAAACTGCATTTCTATCTTTTCTTAATCACCTTTCATGTTTTGGCAAATTGTCAAACCCTCTTTATTTATTCATTTATCTCATCTCGAAGCCTGCAGGTATCAGGGTGCACACCAACACAAAAAGGTGCAACAAAAAAGACGGGACGCAAAGGAAGTCTATGCAGGGGAAAACTCGGTTATTCAAATAACCACGTTTTTAGACATTTCTGAAAGGAAGACAGATTCATTTCCTGCCGCAAGTCAATAGGCAATGAGTTCCAAGCATGGGCAACCTGAGCCGTTCCCCTTCACATGCTTAGCTCGAGGACATAGCAGAAGATTGGTGTTACTAGAACGCAGAACTCTCCTTGGCTCGTATTGCACTATATTTTGTTTAGGATTAGAAGGAGCCACACCATAAAGGCACTTGTGCGCCAGGGTGTGTATCTTAAACTGCACTCTGGCAGCTACAGACAGCCAGTGCAGATCTTTCTGAAATTAGAAATATGAGTGCTGCAGAGGACATTTTTGACAATCCAGACTGCTTTCTTCTGCACAACTTGAAGCTTATGAAAGCAACCCTTACTGACACTCCGAAGTGCATTACAATAATCAATCTTGGGTATAATTGTTGCTCTAGCCAAAGTTGCACAATTTTTATAAGAGACAAAAGGTGTGATTTGTCTCAAAAGTCTCAAATGTTCTCGCAGGTTTTTGGCAATGTTGTTGGTGTGCGCCTCCGCACCAAGAGAAGGCTCAAAATAAATATCAAGGGCCTCATTCTAAGTGTGACGGTCTGGAAACAAGGGTGCCGCGAAACTAAGAGTCTACCTGCAGGGTCTGTTGTGCCCAGCAGGGTCAGACCTGCCGGGTGCAACGGCCCCTGCAGGCAGACCTTTCATGAAAGCACCGCACCACTAGCAACAGCGTCAGTGCTTCTGTCGCCCCACTCCCATGGAGTCCTATGGGACTCCACAGGAATAGGCAGTTACCGAATCTGCCGCCTGACTTCCTGCGCCGCTGGGACTTGTAATGTTCTGGTGGCACCGGGAAGTCAGGTGGCAGATTCAGTGGTTCCAGGTTAGGGGCAACCCGCCGGTGGCACCAGCGAGTTTCCACCGACCTCGGAAGAAGGCTCCAAATGTCTTCACTTTAGTCATAACTGAGCTACCACTAGCCTCAATACTAAGGGTGGAATATCATAGATAAAGCTAGGTTCTAGCATGAGTTGATCTGAAAATCATAAGCTCTGTTTTTGAACTGTTCAGACACATCCAGTGTGTGTAGACATCCATTGTTTAACAGATCTGTAGATGGAAGTTAACCTATCAGAGTCATTGGCATAATTGCCACTATCAAGAACTGGGTGTCATTGACATAGTTGGCAAACTGCACCCCCATGCATGTAAGCAAGTCGCAGAGAGGCTTAATGTACACATTAAAGAGAGCAGGTCGGAAACATGCACCTTGAGGAACTCCACAATGTATAGGAGCCAGGTCAGATGCAGAGTTTCCCCAGTGTACTGTAGATCTTCTGTTGTTTAAGAAGGAACAAATTCAAAATACGGCCCTCTATGAGCAACCTCCCATTGTTGATAACATTTCCAGAAGGTGCTCATGATCTAAAAGGTCAAACCCTGCTGACACTGGTAATAACACCAACAACTCAGTAGCATCCAAGATGTGGGTTTGGAGAGACAACATGGTGCTCTCAGTGTCATGGTTTGGCCGAAAATGAGGTTGCCTCTGATGAACAATACAGAAGCAGTTTGGATATTCCTGGAACTTCATAGTGGCACATTTTAAGAGAAATAAAACATTTGTAATTGGTCTCAAATTCACAGCTTCTCTGGGATTTAAACCTGCTTTTTTAATAAAGGGGTCATTGTAACTTCCTTAATGACATCTGGAACAGTATTATGAGCAAATGTCGCATTGTATACTTCCAAACACTCCACTTTCTCCCTTTTCACCATGATGAAGGCTCAGTAGTATTACAGTTTGTGATTCTTAGACATAGTCTAAGTCCCAAATAGAACAAGGAGGGAATCCTGGTGTCATGAACCGTTATCTGCGTCCCTTCTGGACTCCCAGGTCCCTGACCCATAGGGGATTGAATACAGTGATCCTTCCAACATGGCCGCTTGAAACGGAATGCTGCTGGCCAGTCTCTATGCTCCACGCTGTACGCTCTACAAAACAGACATGCCACCGCGGCTCTGCGCATCTCAATGCTACCGCTTGCTGTAGTCGGACGTGTGTTGCCGGAGTTCGCTCGGGGCTTTCTTCTGTTTCGTGGTTCCCGGCCCCTTGAATCCCCCTTCCTTCCTCCCATTCCTCTACCTTACCTCCGAACTTCCTGGATTTTCTTCCGCGCTCAGGTCACGGCGTTCTGTGCCTCAGAGTGTGAACTTTATTCCTTCCTGGCATCCACCCTGGACTTCTGAACGTTCCCGGAAGCTGCATAGAGAACCTCACGCTGGAATCCGAGGTCCAACGCTCGGGTGTGTACAAATCCCGGACCGTGAGAAAGAAGACATCACAGAAGGTCGCAAGCAAACAACAAAAGCAGGTGAGAAGGGGAGAGACTTGTGACGATTGAGACGCCTAAAAAACGATACAGATACAGAGATGGAAGCAGCTGTTCAAGATCTCATGCGAGGCATGCAGGAACTAACCATGGAGGTCCAGAACCTTAAGGCTGAGAATGCTGCATTAAAACAGCTAGTTTTGTCACGTGACTCTGCAACTAAGGAAATCGTGTTATTGGGAAGAGTAGTGGACAAATATGATGGTTCTTCAAAGACTCTCTGTGCCTTCCTTGGTTCATGTTTAGTGCACTTTACCTTCAAGCCCTACTACTTTTCCACTCCTAGAGCAAAGGTGGGCTTTATGATCTTCCACCTTACTGGAAATGCCTTGACCTGGGCAACCCCCCTAGTCAATTCAGGCGACGTCCTCCTGGATGATTATGATGGGTTTGTGGAAGCTCTAAAGGCCATGTTTGATCGCCCAGAACAGGTGTACAGTGCTCAAGAATGACTACTTGAATGTCAACAAGGATTCCAGGATATGCTCACCTATGTGACCTGCTTTAAAAAACTCGTGAAGGGAGCAGATTGATCTCAAGAAGCCATGAATGAAGAAATAAAGGACGAGTTAGCTAGGGTAGCCCGCCCAAGCTCCTTCCAGGCTATCATGGACCTTTCCTTGCAAATAGACTTCCGAATACAAGAAAGAAGAGCAGAGAAAAAGAAATCTAAATCGACTTTCCAAAAGGCCGCCACAGAACACCCGTCTAGACCTGAGCCCACAGTTTCTCCAACCTCGGAACCAGAACCCATGCAAGTGGGGGCCCTCCATGGACCTATTACCCACAAGAAAGGATGCAACAGATTTACACTGGTCTGTGCATGTATGGTGCCTCCGATAAACACCTCGTGAGAGAATGTCCTATTGCTCCTCCACGGCGTTCGGGAAATGCCAGCTCCCGATCCTAGAAGGGGCACAGTTTCGGGAGACAGATGTTTGCTCCACATCAATTCCATTCTTGAACTCTCCTGGACAAAATAATCTTGTGGTTCTATAGGCCTTTCTATCGCCTTCCAAGAAAGAATCTTACCCCATCCTGGCGTTAGTAGATTGCAGAGCCATGGGCATATTCATAGATCATGATTGGTCACTGCTCACAACATTCCGCATGATACGCGAGGAACTATGCAACCTGTAGAGGCTATTGATGGGAGACTTCTGTCTTCAGGACCCATAACCCTTCAGACTAAAGAGATCCTACTCACTATAAACCACCATCAAGAGAGGATCAAATTTGACATTATTAAATCAGCCCATTATCCAATTGTTCTAGGAATGCTCTGGTTACAAAAGCATAACCTCTACATCAATTGGTCAGCAGGCTCCTTGTTCCTTGGTTCTGAACACTGTACGTCTCACTGCTTATCCCTAGATTCTTTACCAAAGTCTTCTGAAGACTCGCAAGAGAGTCAGCAAAATCCAGTCACTGCTCTAACATCATCTGGATTCCCAGGGCCTACAAGGCCTTCACTGATGTATTTTCAACTGCTATAGTTCAAGCTCTCTCTCCTCACAGACCAGAGGATTGCGCCATCAATACTGAACCATCAGCAGTGATTGCTTTCGGGAGGATGTTTATTTTATCAGAACCTGAAAAAAGGGCCCTCCGGGAATACCTAGATATTAACCTGGAAAATGGCACCATTCGACCATCTAAATCCCCAGCGGGTGCTTCGTTATTTTTTGTTCCTAAGGAAGACACCAAGGAGCTCAGAACATGTCTAGATTACTGTGGTTTTAACCAGTTCACTCTCAAGGACCGCTACCCATTGCCTCTCATCTCGGATATCCTGGACGCAGTCAGAGGTGCAGTAGAGTTCACAAAACTAGACCTAATGGGTGCCTACCATATTATTCGTATAAAGGAAGGTGACAAATGGAAAACAGCCTTTACAACTCCCTTTGGCCATTTTGAATACCTGGTTATGCCCTTTGGACTTGCTAATGCCCCAGCGGTCTTCCAACGTTTTATGGACCGAGTGTTCTCTGATATGCTGTTCATCTTCGTCATTGTATATCTGGACGACATACTGATATACTCCAAGGACCATCTAAAACATGAAGAGCATGTGAAGGCAGTCTTACAACGTCTATGTGAACATAAGCTCGAGGCCAAGCCCGAGAAGTGCCTTTTCCATGTATCAACTGTTCACTACCTCGGATTCGTTCTCAGCCCAAAGGGAATTGGAATGAACTCCTCGAAGGTATACTCCATTTTATCTTGGCCCGTTCCAACTACTGTAAAACAAATTCAAACCTTCCTGGGGCTTGCTAATTTCTATCAGAAATGTATACCAACTTTTTTGGAGATTGTGCATCCTATCGTAACATTGTTAAAGAAGGACACCCTCTTCCTGTGGACCTCAGCCCAAGATACATCATTCAAACGGTTGAAGTCGGAGTTCACACAAGCCCCCATCCTAGCTCAACCCGACATTGATCGACCCTTTCTTGTTGAAACTGATGCTTCCAACTACGCCATTGGGGCAGTCCTAAAACAAGAATTGGGTGACAAGTTAGAACACCCCATTGCCTATCTTTCTCACACCTTGACTCCCATTGAAACTCATTACTCCGTTCTGGAAAAGGAATTACTAGACATCCGTCAAGCCTTCACTGACTGGCGTCATCTCATCCTGGGAGTCAAACACCCAGTGCAAGTTTGCACGGACCATCGAAATCTTCAAATCCTACAATCTCTAGAATGTAGAAACAGTCGTCAAGCCTGTTGGGCATATTTTTTTGCTCAATACCAGTTTCAAATCCATCATGTCCCTGGAACACACAACATAATAGCCGATGCTTTATCCAGATGTCCTGATTACGAACCCCTTGAAGAACGGACCTTCCCTAAGATGTTTCCCCACACAATATTTGTTGCCCAAGCAATTACCCTCCTGGAGGATATTCAAATTCAAACCCAGTCCTCTGAAACCTGGAAGGAGTTTAAGAGAAACAATCGATGGAATCTCAAAACAAAGGACCGATATCTATTCAAGGACAATCGCTTGGTGATTCCCACTCCTGGACTGAGAAAAAAAGATCACAAGCCTATGTCATGATACTTTTCATTCAGGACATCGTGGCATCACCAACACCCTCCATCTAATACAAAGACAGTTTTGGTGGCCAAAGATGAAGGATGATATCAGGATCCATATCCAGACATGTGCAGTCTGCAAACAGAACAAACATGATAATAAGAAACTGGCAGGTCTCCTGCACAACCAGCAATACCAACAAGACCCTGGGAAATCAACACCACAGATTTTTCGTGGAACTACCATCTTCCAGGGGCTACACAACTATCATGGTTACTATTGACTTGTTTACTCATATGGCTCATTTTACACCTTTATACAAACTGCCATCCTCATCTGAACTTGCCGGAATCTTCCTGGACACATATTCCGGCTTCATGGGCTACCCTGCAAGATCATTTCAGACTGAGGACCCCAGTACATATCTCAGTTCTGGAAGCAATTATGTCGTGTAGTGGGAATCCAACGTGCCTTGTCTTCAGGTTATCACCCACAGACCAATGGAGCCACTGAACGTGTAAACCAAACCCTGGAACAATACCTTCATTGCTTCGCTACCAAGGTCCAAGATGATTGGTCACTCTTAATACCTGTGGCCGAAATTCGCTTATACCAATTCAGATCATTCAGCTATTAAAACCAGTTCTTTCTTCTGTAGTCAAGGATTTCATCCTACCATCCATTCTCCCACACCCTACCCCAGTTCCTACGGTAGATTCCTGGATTGAAACCCTTATTAACGTACACAAAGAAGCAAACTCCAAAAGAAGATCGGGACCTTACTACTCAGTAGGCGATAAAGTCTGGTTATCCTCGAAGCTCCTTCCTCGACATCTGCACCCAAATAAATTGGCTCCCAGGTATTATGGGCCCTTTTCTATAAAAGAAATCGTCAATCCAGTGGCCTTTCGACTCCGACTACCAGAATCATGGAAAAGGATCCATCCAGTCTTCCACACCTCACTGTTAAAACCACATCTTCAGTCACCTCAAACAGCTCCGAAATCTACCCCAGTGATTGTCAATGACCAACTCGAATACAAGGTTTCCAGAATCTGTGACTCTAGGTACAGAGGTGGTCAACTACAGTATTTGGTCGAATGGAAAGGATACCCTCCCAGTGAGCGCACCTGGGAACCCATGTCAAACATGAATGCCCCCAGGCTGGTTCAAAGATACCATCTTATCCATCCGGGCAAGCCCGGAGGAGCTGGGCTTCAGAGGAGGCATGCTGTCATGAACCGTCGTCTGCGTCCCTTCTGGACTTCCTGGTCCATGACCCATAGGGGATTGAATACAGGGATCCTTCCAACATGGCCGCTTGGAATGGAAGCTGCTGGCCAGTCTCTACGCTCCACGCTGTACGCTCTACAAAACAGACACACCCACGCAGCTCTGCACGTCTCAACGCTACCGCTTGCTGTAGTCGGACGTGTGTTGCCGGAGTTCGCTCAGGGCTTTCTTCTGGTTCCTGGTTCCTTGAATCCCCCTTCCTTCCTCCCATTCCTCTACCTTACCTCCGAACTTCCTGGATTTTCTTCCACGCTCGGGTCACGGCGTCCCGTGCCTCCAAGTGCAAACTTCATTCCTTCCTGGCATCCACCCTGGACTTCTGAATGTTCCCGGAAGCTGCATAGCGAACCTCACGATGGAATCTGAGGACCAGTGCTTGGTTTTGTACAAATCCCAGACCGTGAGAAAGAAGACATCACAGAAGGTTGCAAGCAAACAACAAAAGCAGGTGAGAAGGGGAGAGATTTGTGATACCTGGGGCAGCTGAACACCAGTAATCAGAGCAATGGTCCCTTGACCAAAGGCTGAGGAGCAAACCCAAGGACCAGGGCATATGAGAAAGGGTCCCCTCTTTGTGCCTAAAATGACAGCACTGGTCTGAAGTTGATAGATTGCATTGGTACATGTGTTCTGAAGACAACATGGTAGAAAGTGTTTTATTTCCTTCTTGTTGAGTGAGTGCTGGAGTACATTTTCAGAAATGGGCGAAACACTTAGGGGCTCCCCTGTGGGACAACACAAGGCTACTAATAAAATAATTAATTGGAGACTGTCGTTCCATCTGGACATACAGTATTAAGGATGTCTGGGTATATGGGAGAATGTTGTTCTCCTCCTGAAATTCAAATGAAAGTCTCATAAATTGAAATACAACATTACACAATGTGTTGAGTGGTTATTTTCCATTCCAAACACAATAGCCAAGGGCAGCAATGAAAGCATAGCCCTCTTCAAAGCCAAAAAGCACTGCATCAAACCTCAGCCCGATCCACCCGTACTTCACTGCAATTAACAATTCACAGCCATCACCTCTTGCTTAATCTGGATCATCACGATCCCTCAACCCATAGACAACAAGGCCACAACTGAAAGTACATTACACACCCTATCTTGCAAAACTACAACTATCAGGAAAACTGTGAAGACACTCACTATGGAAGACCTCACTGCCACCCTAGCATCCCTCAAGACCACATCATATACGGACAACATCCTCCTGTCTCTCTACTGAAGACTCTTCTCACTGAAGCACTTATTCCTTACCTGATAATCATCAACTGCTCCCTAACTCAAGGCACCTTCCCCTCGCAAGACCGGACAAATCCTCCCCTTCTCAAGAAACCAACACTGAACCATTACGACCTCAGAAACTAACGCCCCATCTTCCCTTCATATGTGAGATCCTTCAGAAAGCAGTAAACTTGCAACTCCTCCAATACATCGAAGCCAACAATCTCCTTCAGTCCTACCAATCTGGCTACAGTCCCAGATACAGTACAGAAATGGCTACCATTAAGGCGATTGATGATGCCCTTAAAGTCCTTGATGATGGCAATCCTTGCCTTCTGGTTCTTCTTGTCCACTGTGCAGTAGTTGGCACACTGCACTACCAAACGTTCACTGACATTCGACATTGCTGCATGGGACTCAGTGAGGTCATCCTTCGCTGGTTCAAATCTTATCTTCCTAACGGCCACCAGTTCATCCAGATTCCTTCAAATCACCAACTCTACCCATCACCTGTGGAGTCCAGCAAGAATCTATCACCTTCCCCCTGATCTTCAATGGGCCTCATTATGAGTATGGAGATAGCCATGCCGCTTTTATTGTACCAGGTCCGAGTTCCTGGAATGGGGAAATACTGGGCCATTCTGACCTTGGAGGGCCCGGTAATTCCCATTCCCAGGACCCGGACCCGGTACATCCCCATTCCCAGTTGAGCCCCCATAGGGCTCAATGGAAATGGGGAGGATGCTAACTACGGGCCTGTTAATAACGGGCCCGTTGTTAGCATCCTCGTCTGCTAGCGGGTCCCGCTAAGGACACCTGGTTTTACCAGACATCCTTAGCGGGACCCGCAAACAGACCTCGTAATGAGGAGGTAGAGGGTTAACGGTGGCGGCAGCTCTGCCAGCGCCGTTAACCCTCTACCGCCTGGGTTGTAATGAGGCCCAATGTTTACCTGGAACCACTTGTAGCCATCCTGGCTCCACAAAACATCCATATCCCTCAATACGTAGATGACAGGCAACTCTACCTGAAGAAATCCTCTATCGAAGACAGCCACACTCTCACGGCCTGCCTCACATTGATCCAGACCTGGCTCTCTGCTATGAACCTCAAGGGCTTTGCACCGCATTTGACCACCTGCGGCAAGTCTCCTGAGGTTGGACATCAACAGACACCTCTTCTGCAAACAACACATAGCAAAGAAGACACAAACAGCTTTGTACTAACTTTATCTCATGCAGAAAATGAAGCTCTTCATCCCAGGATACAACCTCAGATCTGGTGTCCAAGCCTTGGTCCTCTCCTACCTGAATGGTTCCAAAGCCATTTTGGATGGATTTGTAGCCACTATCCTGGCACTCCTGTGATGTGCCATACATGCTGCAGCATAACTCATCAAAGTATTCTACAAATTCAACCAAATGACCTTGATCCTCATCAAACTGCAAAGGCTTCCACAACAACCATGTATCATCTTCAAATACTGCTGCTTCATCTACCAGGCTTTTGGCCAGAAGTCCCCATGCTGACTGACTGAAATAATTTAGTATCTCTGCATGAATATGATCCATGAGAAGTAAATAAATGTGCAGACTTGAACTCTGCCGGTGCAGGAAGTAAAGAACCAGAAGACAGGCCTTCTCTGCCTGTACCCCTGACACTAGAAACTCCTCCCTGTCAGCACAAGACTCGACCAATCACTTCTACATTTAGGAAGGAGCTCAAGACCCTTCTCTTCAAGGAATGGATCCTCAACACCTACATTCACATACCCTCCATTACCCACCTAACATGAGACTGGGTGATTGTATTGCATTGCATTGTTTATTTGCATAACGCCACAAATCCGTAGGCATCAGATCGCTCATATAAAAACACACAACAATAAATAATAAATACAGAAAGCACAACTCTGCTACAGCAAAAATGCATAATAACAAATCAAACATAAACATGAAAAAACACATGAAGAAATATAAACAACAAAAACCAAAAACCCCAGAAGAAACAGCATAAAAATAACGAAAAACTTCAGCTCGAGTAAGTACAGTTTGAATATTCCAGCCCTAACCACAACTCAAAAAGCAACTATCCTCCAAAGCTTATTTTATTCCATGATGATTAGTCCAGTACAATGCTCTACATTACAGTGGGGAATCTGGTTTCTAAATAACAAAAACTAACAAAACAAAAAGAAAACCAACCCTACCGTATCACAAGAAATAAACACTCATTGAGTTGGATAAAACCTATGCAAAGTCCACAACTAATTTCAGACTAGAGGGTCTGTCTGAAAATGTTTGTAAATACTCAAACAATATGGGAGGTTGCTTCATCCGCAACCAATGACTACACAGAACACCATTCCTTCACTTGAATCATCTGAAGGACCTTCAAGTCAGATGACCTAATAACCCCAGGCCCCTTTCTCTGGTGTAACCACAGTAGAACCTTGCTCCTAAGGGCCTCTCTGTGTTTGTTCCATTCTGGTTTCTCGACATCCGTAATGATGATGTTTATCTCATCAGAGATGAATCTTCTTACACGCTCATCAATAATCTCAGGCATATGGGCCTCAACAGAAACATTCCTAGGGATACAAGTTTTGTTTAAGGCTGGTGGAGGTAGAAGGGCATGATTGCACTGATCCAACAACATGATCGGTGGATACAGGAAGTATCATTGGCTGGATTTGAGAACACGGAATTTGCCTCTCTGGCAATTAACACATTTTACAACCGACACAGAATAACTACCAATTTCAGCAGCAACAGTTTGACAGGCCATATCCCTTGTCCCTTGAGGGACCTTGCTTATCACCTTTTCCACCAACTTAAGCCAAAATAAAAACGTTTTTGAAATTACAGTACTGGGTCAAATTAGTGATACAACAGTCCTTCATTGATTCCCAAATACCCAAGTCTTTCAGATCCCTAGCTAAATTTGCTTGTAATACAGATTGTGATAAGCAGGTCCCAATAATCATGGGGTCGTCTGCCAAGTCCATTAGAGATCCCACGAATGGGTCCTCGGCAGACCTGTATAGCTCCTTCTACGTTTCAGTTTCTCCCCTCGGGTAAGTTAAGGGACCTGTAGGGTTTTCTAGAAACCAGGGATGAATGTGTCTCGTAAGGACTCGAGTCCACACTGGAAATGTGACCCCACACTCAGTTCAGTCAGCTTTGATATTTGTGCAACCACCTCCCAGATGGTATCAACACCTCCATTCTGTTGTGCCCTGAAGCGCTGTTTACACCTGCCACTCAAAGCAAGCACCTCCAAAAGTTGGGTCCCTCTTAATAATTAGGGGGATTGTGGACTACCAGAATTTAATAACCCAAGGTTAGACTCTATGGTACGTGAGGCATCCTGTGAAACACATTCATCATACAGTGTTGAATGATTGAATGATTGGATAGTTTAGCATTATTCTCAGTACAAGAAATCCAATTAGGTGCCAATGGTGATATTGAGAAATGGGTGATTGTGGGGAGAATATCTATTAGACCCTCATATACTGAGCTAGTGATCAATGAGAAGACCAATGTTTCAGGCCAGTGAAGTCATCCAAGTTTACTTTCAGAAATAACAACAATGTGCCAACGAGTATGAGTCAAATGCCCAGCAAACGAACAGCGTGCCTCTTGCCTCATACACTTGCAGCGACAGATACCTTTTTATATGTGGAAGTCTGCGCTACAAGACTTTGGAACGCAGCCTTTCCATGCGTCTCTGGGTTACTGTCTCTGGGTCACTGCACCACCACACAACAGCATGCCAGGATTGCTGTGGGACATTAGGACCCCGCAGTGCCCCGCAACGATGGCGCCTGACCAGCAAAGCCAGCCGCTGATGCTCAGAAGCATGCAGGGAATGTGGGCATACAGATCAGACCAGAAAACAAGGGCCCAAAACCCCTCACCATCGCAAAAGGAGCCAGGTTGGGTTGGGACAAGTAAGTACAGTCGGCAGGCTAGCAAGCTGCACCGTGGTGCGCACGTGACAGAAAAGATGTGCACACACACGTAAGGCCACCTCTACTATTGTGTGGGAGTCCAGGCTCAGACTGGCATCAGTGGTTCCTCACTGTTTCCATCCCTGGTTGCTTGATGATCCCTTGACCCTAAATCGCATGGCCCTTCCTCTCCCTTGTTGTTAGCTCCCCGCTACACTGCATCTCTGCATCCCTCCCTGTGTCCTTTCCCCTATGATTTTTAAAGTGTATCATTGTTTCCCAAAGCTAGGTCTGTGCTCAATAAATATCCTAATAATAATAATAACAATAATGTGCAGCTTTTCTTTGGAGGTACCTCCCTCCAGGCTCACCCTTTCCTATAGGGCAATCGGCCCATGGCCGAACCAAAAACGCAAAATTGCTGGTTTGAGCCAGTTATTCTGGTCAAAGTGGGCCACTTTTTTGGGCCAATATGGGCCAGTTTGTCGAGTTACTTAACTTTGCGGCTAGTTGTTTTGACGATGGTGGCTTAATAAACATTCTATAACATGCAAAACGTGCATCCCATTTGATCAAAAAACTCCCCCTTGGGTACTAGTCAAACAGCGTCACAAAAGTAATGATTTGCCTTTTACAACTGTGGGCCACTTTTTCATTGGTGACCGAGACAATTGTATGGCCCAGGCCGACCCTGCCTAATATGTGCCCTCTCTCAGCGTCAATCTTGAGCAAACTTCTATGTAAGGGGAAAAAGGAAGAGGGTAACTAGGCCATGCAGGAGAATTGTAGTCTGCAGAATTGAGTATACATATTGGTGTGATAAGATGGCATGAGACCTGCTAAGTTTCACAGGCGATGAAAGTGAGGTTACAACTAGGCTATATGCAATCGAAGATTTTCTTCCACTTTTACTGTTCACATTCTAGAATGCCATAATTAGCATTTCTAACCGTGTTCAGTCATTTTGCTGAAAAATAAATGATCAACATCCACTAACGGCCCGTTTATGAATTGTTCGATAACCACAGGATTATAAAGGGCTTAATGAAAAGTCAACAAAATGAGGAAAAAAAGATGCCCATTTTGGCCAGTTGAATTAAACTGTGATTCATCCAGAAAATGTGACACAACAATCCAATAAAATTGCACTAGCCCTAATTCAATAAGATTAGTCAGCATGGCAGTAATAACAGGGGCGTTACAGTTAGAACATAAACATACACTACAGGACACCAGAATGCAGATGCTAGAAGAATGACGTCCACTACGATTCCCCAGGGTAAAGAAGTGTAAGGGAACCCCTGCTCAAACCAAATCCAGCTTGAGCCTTCCATTTCGAAAGCAGCTGTATACATACTTGGCTATAAAACAAAGCTCACATGGTTGATGATGTGTTCAGACCATCTGTCCACGCGATGGGCGATCGTTTTTTTGTATTGTTACTTGTTTGTTGAAATTATCTACAATCAGAACAATCTCAGTTATCAGTTTTTTGTAAAACCAAAAAATCATACAATACACCGCTAGTGGGAGCGCCACCTGACACAGGGCAATTCCGTACTGGTGTTTTATTTAGTATATATGTATTTGCTTTACAATGTGTGTTTATCTGTATGTATACTAATTCTGTCCATAATCATAAAATACAACATAAGTTATAGTCTGGAACATTTTTAATAGTGTGAAGTCAAAACATTAGTTCTGATAAAATACTTTCCTTTGTGCATAGTCCAGATTAATTAATTACATTTTAGGCAAATGTATCTGTGCATGCAGTGTGATAAATCCTAGCATTTTAAACATATTAAATTCACTTTAGCCTAGTCTCTAAGGTCCCGTATCTTGACGTCTCCACCTATCAACATGATTATTATCAGTTGTTCTACCCATCCATTGATTCAGTCTCTCTAATGCGACCCTCCATATTCAGATATTTGGGGGACATACTTAGTTAAACCATATGTGACTTGTTATCAGTAATGGTAATTGAAAGGTGAATGCTTTGCTATTTTCTGCTATACCATTTTGTGTAAATGTCTGGAAAAAAGGTCCTCGTTATTTAAGAAATACTACCAAGGTTAATTTACTACTTGGCTTAGATAACCATGGCTTGGTAGCTAACCTTGACAGTATGATAACTATTCAATAAACTCCATGTGGGGAAAAGCCACTAACAAACATAATATGTTCCTTTTCATCAAGCAAACTAGGTTTCAGGTTTACAAGGGCGGACTGGGAGGCCATCAGCAGCCTGGGCACCAGCTCAGTTTAAACAATGGTCAACTATTCCCCTCCAGCACACCCCAAAAGAATTGCAGGTGTCTCCTACACCCATTGCTAAAACGACAGTGTCAGCAGCCCAGGAATTCATGTTCTCTCTCAAACGCTTTGCTCTGAATCAGACAGCAGTGTTCCAGGGCTATGGTATTGATATACAAAACTGACAGTTTGTTTTATATAGTGATTCTGACTCTACTTCACAGCACTTGTGCTAATATTAGGCAATTTACGGAAACACATGTTCTTCATACCAGAAACAAAGAAAAAATGATGTGGCCCCTCCTGGACTGGAACAGGGTATCATTAGTGTAAGCAAAGATCTCAGCCACAAGCACCTAATGCAGTGAGCTACCTGTCCCCCAAAAGAAAGTGAGCAGGGTAGATGCAGATGGCTAGTGGTAACACTGATGACTGCAGCTGGCGGATGCTCCTTGCAATATTGAGAGGGAAGGTGGAGGCGGTGACCAACTGCAGGGAGGAAGCCCTTAACCAGCAGGAGAGCAGCCCTGGAGCCTTTGCTGTTGCTGGCACATTGAGTGAATGCCCGACTGCTTTAATGACCAGGTTGTCCCAGTCAAAAATCAGGATTCTTTTAGTAATGTTTACTGCAGTCATATTGTAGATAACTTTACCCTATTATCTTTCTCTGTTTCCCCTTTTTTGCATTATCTTTAATCATTAAATCTATGTCTCCTTTGCATGAGTGGCGTGGCCCTTCATATGAGGTTATCCACAAATTGTTTAAAACCATCCGTGCTCGCTCATTTGTAAAGTAGGTGAGATATCAAACTGTGCAAAATGCGTCTTTTCATATGCGTCTTTTTAAAAGTGTGCTGTTTTTAATAGGACTTCACTGAAGGACATGCATAGTGCTCATAAATAGAGTGGTAGAAGGTATTCATGGTTAAAATATTTTTATACACCATGTGATGAATACAGGGTATTCCTCCTTTCTCCCCGAGGGGGTACCGCCGCCTTTCAGGCTAGGGTGGTACCCTGCTCAACCAAAGCCTCACTAGGGGTTTGGGCTAACGGTGCCACACTGGGAGTGACTGCCCTCTTGAGGACAAGGACTCCCATTCCTGCAGGGAATTCTTAGTCCAGAGCACAATGTCTGCCTACATTGGAGTTGGAAAAACTGTTCTTAACCCTGTTTTAAATTTGCTTGATAGAGACATTTCTTCAATCTCTTTAGCTTCAGGTAATGTTGGATTCCACCTGAACACCACAGTCAAAGAAGACGCCCCCTTTTGTTTGTGCTGTTGTACATGAAACCACGAGGAACCTTGAAATGGGAGAGAGAACCCTACGCAGAGGCAGGCCTCTGATGGAAAAATGTCCTGGATGTGCCAAGCCATGCTAGACACGGAGCCAGCAGTAGTGTGCAGAGTGAACAAAACTCTCGCAAGACGCCAGAAGACTGGCATCCTCATCAGCAAAGAAGTCTGGGCCAAGAAGGAGATGAGGACCGAAAAGCGACCGTCTCATCTGGTGGCACGACCACATGGAAGCCGTGGTGGGCCTGTTAACTGATGTTGAGACCACAGTGCAATGTAGAGACCAGAACCACAAGCGCTGCACTAGAAGTCCATTAGCTGTCAAGCCGAGTAGTGGAAGGAAAACAAACATTTGCGCAGAGTTAAGGGCACTGAGAGAGACGAACAGTGATATGCGAGGCTGGAGGAGCCACAAAGGTTACCATGCCTGCTGGGCCTAGAGACCCAAGTTACTCCACACTGATGAGGCCCAAAAAGGCCGAAACATGTTTGGAGGTGCTTGTGATCTTGTGCAAAGGGATGTTACCAAGCAGTTTGGGCTGAACAACCTCTTTTGGGGTGGAACCAAGCCTGACTTGCATATGGTCTTTCCCCTTTTGTAATGGCTTGGCAGGCAAAAAACGGTGGTCTGTAGGGTTGCCCAGAGCGATGCCAGAGGTTAACATAAATTCTAAACCTTCCAGCCATCATCTCTTTTGTTTTACAAAGGATATGGGAGCCTGATAAACCCAAGCGGGCAAGAGCCCTACCAAAATCCAATTAAAACAATCATATCAGAAGAGCATGGGGTCTTGGGAGTCCTAAGAAACAGAGAGACATTAAGGGTTGAGGCTGGAGAAGCCATCAAAGTTACGGGAGCCAGATAAACCCAAGCACGCAGACGCCCTACCGAAATTGATCAAAAGCAAGCCTATCAGGGCACCAGAGGAGTTTGGAGAGTCCTTGGAAATTGAGAAACATTAATAGTCGAGGCTGGTAAAGCCACAAGGGTTACGGAAGCCGGATAAACCTGAGCAGGCACACACCCTATCTAAATCAAGCTAAAGCTAACATATCAGAAGAGCATGGGGTCTTGGAGAGTCCTGAGAATCTGAGAGACTTTAGAAGTCGAGGCTGGTAAAGCCGCAAGGGTTACGGGACCCTGACAAACCCGAGTGGACAGTCCTCTAGCTAATTCAAACTAAAGCAAACCTAGTGGAGGGCCAGAGGGTTTTGGAGAGCCCTGAGAAACACATAGAATGTCCAAACTGAGAGAAAGAGGAAACTTCCAGAGGTTTCAGTCATTAAGCATCGAATCAGAACATTGTCAAACACCAAGTCAGAAATGGGGGTATCGTATTAATAAAACCTTTCTTCCTGGAAAGAGAAACCCATATGGAAGTGAGACTTGGCATACAGAACCTAGCGAGAGGTTGAGAAGTGTGTTGCAAGACATTGGCTGACTTATAAAACCAAATTGGACTAAGAAAACCTTTTCTACCTGGAGAGAGAGCATATGGAATAGAGGTTTGGAATGCAGAAAGGTTGTGAACTGTGTTATGAGAAACTGATAAACATTTGAAACCTATTGAAAAGAGATCCAATCGATTGGGTCAGGAAGAAATCCAAAGATAGAGGGCATTGCTCTGGTCTCCTTTATTTTTTTTTATTTTTCTTCTAAGTTGTAGAGACTAGTTAGCTAAAAGGATTTGGACTAAGGACTCTTTCTTTGGACTTTGACGACCAACCTTATTTTTTAGTTTGTTAGGCAGGAACTTCCCTCATAGCCTTTTTTATTTTATTTAAAATGGAACTTCCTAAACCTGACATATCTCAGTCCGGGCTCTTCTGGTTCACCACAACCAGTAACGCATTTCAAACTTCAATTACGTCATTAACTCCCAGAAGACCGCTTTGAAAAAACACTGGCAGGCACTTTGAGCACACAGTTTGATGGTAGGACTTGTTAAAGTTAGCTCAAAAAGATCAAAGGAGGATGTGTTTTGGGCAAGGAGGGACAGGAAGTGGGTGGGATTGGCCATAGGGATTAGCATGTCCTGGGCAGTCAATGGGTGGGTAACTAACCAAACAATACATACAAGCTTTGTGTCCCTTCTCGTCCCCTAGCTGTACCCAAATGCAATAGTTTAATTCATTTGAACAAATAGTGCACAAACAAAGTGCAGATGTTTAAAAAGCTGGCTATGAAAACTCAGGGACTTGCGGTTGGGTGATATTCTAATGCCTCATTGTCTTTCAATCTAAATGAATGAATACATAAGTATAGTCTCGCTAAAAATGGGACACACAGTTCGGTTTCTAGATGTTTAATTTCAGAACCAGCTTTTTAAACGTGTGCACATGTTTAAAAAGCTGGCCATGAAAACATGTGGAACCTGAACTGTGTGCACCTCATTTAGCTAGAGTTTACTTATTTGTTTAGATTGAAAGACAATGGGGAATCAGAAGAGCACTCCTGGTTCTGAGGGATAATTTACCCTAGATGCAGTTTTTAAAACAGCTCAACAAGAGAAGACTGCACGCGTTGACAACTGTGATCTTGGAACTTGAAGAAACGTGTTCTCCCAAGAAAATAGTGGAACAGGCCTGAAAAAGAGCGTCTTTGGGATATAGGAAGTGTCCAAAATCCAAACAGGTCTCTTACTCCATAGGTCCTGATACTATAATCTGTACCTCCTCCTCGGAATGTAAAAAGTGTCCAAAATTCCCATAAAAGCAAGTGCAGAGTAGGTGGGGTTAGAGCTGAAAACACTGAATAACCTGCTGCCTCTCTTATGTTTTAACAGGTCTAATGTTTATGTGCATAAAGTTCGCTGGTCAGGACCCGAACAGGGGTGGAATCCAAAGGCAGGTAAGTCGGATTCTAGTTCCTCCTTTTCTTTTCTGTGACACACATTTCACCACTCCTTTCTTCCGCACCATCCCATGGGTTGCAGCGCTGGAAGGCAGCAGACACGCAGCAAAGAAACCTTACATTGGCAATGCCAACATTTTGGAATTTTGTGTAGGCATGGCAAAGACATTTGCCAGGCACTGCCGTAGTGGTATTAACTGCCCATTGATGGTAGCAGCTGCACAATGGTGCTAGTACCTGGACATCTAATAGCAACATCTGCAAAATGTCTAATACTTGACCACAAGACAAAACTGTTAGCTTTGCCAATGCCTGTTTTTAACAAGACTTCAGGGAAGGGCAAGCAAGTTTCTTATAAAATGAGTTGCTGAAGTCAGACCTGGTTGACATTTGTATTACACCAGTAGCAGTTGTACAACTCTAATTAAGTCATTGGGCCTCATTATGAGTCCGGCGGTAGCAGTGCCGTTAAAAATGTCACGGCTACCGCCGGAATAATTTTGTTCCGGCGCCCAGCCATGGGGACTTACTGGGGCAATACGGCCCTGACGGTCCCAGTAATTTCCCATTGCTGGGCACCGAAAAATATTTCTCCCCATTCCCATTCGAGTCCCATTGGACTCAATGGGAATGGGGAGGACGGATGCACCGGCACCATTCATGAATGGTGCCGGTGCATCCGTCAAGGTCAGACCTGGCGGGCTGAAAGGCACCCGCTCGCAGACCTCGTAGTGTGCTGGTCCGGTAAGAATGGTGCCGGTAGCTTACCAGCACCATTGTTACCGGACCGACAACATTGTAATGAGACCCATTAACTCTCAGAGGACTGCTTTGAAAAAAACATTGGCCGGCACATCAAGTGCAAGGTTTGATGGTAAAGCTTAATTAAAGCGAGCTCAAAGAGATCCCATGACGAGATGTTTTGGGTGGAGAAGGGCAGGAACTGGGCGGGAATGGCCATAAGGATTAACATGTCGACAGGGGTCAATTTGTGGGCAAATAACCAAAAAACACCTACAGGCTGTGTGTACCTTCTCATATGCCATTTCTCCCTTATTGCACTCTAATGCAATAGTTTAGGCTTATAGGTGTCCAACCAACACCTAATGGGACAACCTAAAAACAGGTGTTCGCCCTCAGAACACTCGCCAATGATTGCTTGAGGGCAGAGCTTGATATAGCCGCATTGTGCCCTCTTACACATTCTTGTTCTCAGGCAGGATTAGCAGAGTGTTTGGGGAGGAAGCAAGTAATTGTTGAACTTTTGCGGGGTCATCGCGAGTTGGGTGGTAGCCCGTAAATGCGGCGATAACGCTATTACCGCCGCATTTAAGGGCCCACCCAATCACGAGTCTGGCAGCATTTATCCCCAGCTATAAACCGGGGGTAAATGCGCAGAAAAAATGCACATTTTCTGGTGCAATTAGCGCGGCTCTATTAGCGCACGCTAATAGCACCAAAAATGCCCCATTGGGTCTAATGGACCCAATGGGGAATGGGCAATACCCATTACTTCCCAACCCTTGATCCGGCGCTAATAGCAACGGACCGGGTGGCGGTCACGCTATTAGTGCGAGCAGTATCCCGGCGGTAATACCGCCGGGATACTGTCCAACCCGTGATGAGGCCCTTTAGTCTGAATGCAATTATGTAGTATAGCAACCAAGTATTACTCATACCTTTCCTGGTATGTGTAATACTTGGTTTCTCCAGTTACCCTCAGTGTGTCCATGACAAAACCTATGCTTTAGGTGAAATGACGACACTAACCATCACCCCCACTCTGACAATAGTTCTAGCACCACTGGGTTTTCTTGCAGAACAAGTGCACCACACTTGTGGCATACCCCGTTTGTCAGTACACACAGAAAACACAAATAGATATTGCTGTGCCCTGTGCATGGATTGCTTACCTATTGAACAGCAATATCGACATATTTGGGCTCTGGAGTCCATGCGATTTGCTGTTCATGGGCCTCATTACGAGGCTTGAGCTCCCGTAATGAAGGGTGCCGGTACGGGACCGGCACCCTTCATTACGGGATGTGCAATTACGAGGTTCCCTTTGTGGGACCCTGTAAGAACGCCTAGTAAAACCAGGCGTCCTTTCCGGGTCCCGCGATGGGAAGAGGGAGGTAATAACGGGCGATTTGTAATGTACCCGTTATTACCTCCCGCCCCATTCCCATTGAGCCCTATGGGGGCTCAAATGGGAATGGGGATGGGTTCCTGCAAGGAGGAATTACTGGGTCCTACTTTGTTGGAATGACGTTGTAAGTCCTCATTGCAGGAACCCGGTATTGGAGCCCGGTATGGAGGCAGCCATGGCGCTAATAGCACCATTGCTACCTCCATACTCGTAATGAGGCCCGAAAGAAATCAAAAAAGGAGAATGGGCCTCATTATGACCCAGGCGGTAAGTTACCGCCTGGGTCGTACACTTACCACCATGGTGTAAACTATGTTTACACCATGGTGGATGGCGGATTTACCGCCCCATTCCAAGGTGAGTGGGGCGGTAAATCCCCATTTCCCATTTTACCCTTCCCCATTCCCATTTTTGCCCCATAGGGCATAATGGGAGTGGGGAAGGCGCTAATTACGCCACCGTAAATTACGGTGGCGTAATTAACACCATGGTCCCTTAGCGCCATGGATTTTAACGCCTGCTAAAAGCAGGCGTTAAACTCACCATGGCGCAAAGGTACCTCAGAATCAGGCGTTAAGGGTCGGTGCCGTTTACGGCGCCGTTAACCCCTTAACGCCTGATTCGTAATGAGGCCCAATATCTTCAGTGATCTTCAGAGCTACTATGGAATGTGATCACTGCAACGCCTCTAGTGCAATATTGCATAAACCAACAGCACACAGAGCAAGATGTGTGAGAGAGACAGTGCTGAAGAAAATACATCACAAAGGCTCCACAGTAGCAGAGATAATCTAAGGGGAGATGGAACACATGATGATTTTCCTTACAAGTAGCCACATTAAAAGGCTACACGACTGTCTGGAATAGTCCTGGAATACTCTCGAAGGCCTGTTGTACAAGAAAGGCGCGAAGGACGGGTTCATTATGATGAAACATAGATACTGTCATGAGAAGATGAATGATTGTCCTAGAAGTTATGAATTATTTGGAACGTTCAGGCAGTCAAAATGAAATTTGCAGTGATGTATGGCCAAACAGTTTAGAAAGTAAGGTATAATTTGTGCGCTGTAGTGTATTTCACAGACTGGCATTTTTTGGAAGTGTCTTGATTGCAAGCCTATTAAATGTCCATGATGAAGAGCAATATACATAATGAACAATATGTGTTGTATGACATATTTTATTAATTCAATCAGGACTTTCCTATGTACATCACTGAAATAGATGGCTAGTAATATAAACACATGATGAATCCAGGCATTTCTTTGCAGTGAATACAATGATTAGCGGCATCCATTTTGTAGCTTCTACACGCTATATAAACAATGATAAAGGAAAACATGGCTGCGAAAAAAAGACGCTGTATGTTTTGTTGTCAAGATGTCAAATGTTCAAACACCACTTCCGCATATTCATAATAGGCTTGTGCCTCATCAGATTCGGCGCCATACTTTGGGCCCATACGACGAATATATTTTAAGGATTTATACATTACTGCATGCCACCTGATAATAACTGCCTCGAGCACTGAACCCATGAATGGTAAAGAATCATCAGAAGCAAAGTGCTTCTCATGCACAGCTAGAGCGTGGCTAGATGTGTGGTCATCCAGATTTATCATCCTACTGACTGTGAAGAATCAATTGGTACATGGAAAGCCTTATTTGGAGGAGCCCTCAAAGACCCTCACTTGTCAGTGTCAGGCAATGGCTTCGGGTCTTGGACATCTAACCAGTTTAAAACAGCAGTATAAATTCAGTGTGCATTGAAACCAGATGACAGATAAGATGAAAGAAGAAGGTGTAATCAATACTTTCATTAACTTGTTGGCCATGCTTAAGGCCTGTTAAAATGCAATTGTGGGTATTACTAAATGAAATAGATTATTCTATGGGGCCATGCTCAAGGCACAACTACTTTTTGCTTAAAAAAACATTTAATTGGATTGTGATGGACAGTTCTCCCCATAAGACTGTGCAGATATTGAATGGTTGAACACTACCTTACTCAATGTCCTTTAGGACTAGACGATGAGCGAATCATTATCAAATTCCTTAGCATGTTTTGGTGTTCAAATCTACTTCGACCTGCCTTCCATATGCTGTAGAGTTGTTTGATGGCCGTGCTCAAAGGTGGATCTATTTACTTACTGGCCAATACAGAATATCTTGCTGTGAGGAATTCCCAAGTTAAAAAGGTTAAATGAAAGTGAATGATGTTAGATCAACATCTGGAAAATGTGGGAGGCTCATCTGCAAACATTTTCCTATACTCAACCGCTTAACATGTGCATAGAACCGTGTACTCTGGGTGGACACAGCCTACAGGTTCAGTCCCCCCTGTCATATTTAGTTGGGATCTGACAGGTGGAGTACATGATGCATCTCCAGAAGGGGGAGGGCCAAACCTTCCCTCTGCCATGGCCAGCCTAATTAACTAACAAATTAGTTTAGTATACTGCTAAGGATGCGCCAGACATTTTGAAGATTTGTGTATTCCTTCATTTATTTAGATAATTTTAGGCCCTTCTAGGTTGACATGTGTTTCGGCTCCAGTGCATTTATAAAACTGGGCCTTCGTTCACTTTATGACAGCTTCATCTGCTTCTGATCTCATTATTCCATAGTAATTCCTGGGATAATCCCTCCATTCTGCTTGGAAAGGAGATCGCTCGCGTCAGTTTCCTCACGCGAGGTTGACACCTTCAACTGACCCATCTTTAGTGTGCAGGAGGTCTGGGAGGGGATCGGTCTCCTCCTCTGTCACTAATGCCATGACCAATTCATCAAGGCTATAATGGGGGTTTAGCTGGTTGACATGAAAGACACATAACGCCAAGTTCACTTGTCCTGTTGGGCACTGGGTTTGACAGGCTCCATAATCCACACCCACTGGCCTGGATATTAGATTGTCACTGTGACCTTCTGGTCGTGCCAGTTCTTCATCAGCTCTTGACGAGCCTTTAGGCGTTTCGCCGACTGTTCCATTTACTTTGCCATTCTAGACCGAAGGCCAAGTATATAGTCCACCACATCACATGTAGGGGATGAGGGGTTGTGCTCCCATCCCTCTTTCACTTGACTTTCAGGGTCTTGTTGAACTGCTAAACAAGCCCATTTGTTTGTGGATGGAAGCATGTAGGGAACCGGTAGGTGACCCCACACTCTTCCCACATAGCCTTCATAAACGCAGATATGGCGTTTTTTCCCCTGTCAGAAATGACTTCCTTGGGGAATCCAATACGGGAGAATATCCCAATCAGAGCCTTTGCAACCACGGGGGCTTTGATGCTCATCAGAGGGACAGCCTCAGGGTACCTTGTGGCATGGTCTACCACCACCTATAGGTATCTGCTCCCTGATCTGGTGTGAGGATCCAAAGGATCGACAATATCCACGCCTATTCTCTCAAGAGGCCGCACAACCACAGCTAATGGAATTAAGGGGGCCTTTATGGCACAACCTTACTGACTAGAAGTTTGACAATCAGTCAGGACCGGACAAATTCCTTAACGTTTACGCCAAACTGCAGCCAGTAAAATTGCGCAGACAACTGGTCTGATGTCTTAGTCACTCCCAAGTGACCTGCTAAAGGAATTTGGTGAGTTAAATCCAAAAGGAACTTTCTGTGGCTTTGAGGAATCACCAACATTCTGGTGCCCTCGCTCTCATAGTCTTTTTGCTCACTTTGCAGGGGTCCATCCACCCAGTGAGCTTTGAACAGTCCAGGGGCCTGACCCTTAGCCTGCTCCTCTGCCTGCTTCTGCAGACCCTCCAGAGTGTGACTGTTTTTCTGGGCTTTAAAGAAGTCAGTCTGATCTGGGACCCCAGCTGATGCAAACTCTCCCAGCATGAGCAGACCCTTCATATCTGCGCTTACCTGGTCCTGCATCTCAGGTTCCTGCCCTGCGCCAGCAACCAACTTCGCTGACGATACACAGCTTATTCTGGAATTGAGTGGAAACCATTCCATAGACAACAACAAGTTATCAGTTATCTATAACACCATTGAAAACTGGATGTTAACACACTGGATGTGTCTTAATAGTTCCAAAACGGAACTTATGACCTTTGGAAATGCTAAAGCCTTAAACAACCTTGGCCCGGACTACTCCGCATTCTCTATAAAAGACTCCACCATCAAGGTATCAAATAAGGTCAAACCCTAGGTATTTATATACAATCTTCCCTAGGTGCGGATGCCCAAACCGCTTATTTGAAGCGAAATTGTCAATACTATCAAAGGCTCCTCTGTCGAATTAGACCATTTCTAAACATCAAGAATAGCCCCACGATAGGGAGAGCTTACATTTTGTCCCACTTGGATTATGGCAACGCATTAATGCTTGGCGCCAGCAAAAACTGTCTGAAACTATTCCAGACTATCCAGAATAATGCTGTCAGGTCCATCGCAAACAAATCTAAGCGAGAACACATCACTAAAGACAGAAACGATCTTCATTGGTTGGCAGTGTAAGAACGGATTTTGTTTAAATCACTGACCCTAACCCACCGATGTCTTTATGGCATGGCGCCAGCATATCTAAGAAAAAAATTCAGCTGGTATGAGCCAAGCTGTAGTATGAGATCCTCTAAACAAGGATGGATCAATCCCAGTCTCCCAGGTAAAGCCACTGGCCTCGGTCGAGCTTTTCCGAGCCTGGCGATTTCCCACTGGAATAAACTGCCTTGTAGCCTTAGACTGGAAAGCAATGTCCAACTCTTCAGGAAGCAATTGAAGACCTTTCTCTTCAAATAATTAGGCAACTACCACCGCACCAGTTCGCCCTCTTTCTGCTTCCCCTCTCTTCTCTCTATTTATGTTGTCCTGTGAATCTCTGACCTCGTGTTTTTTTCGCGCCCTGATGCGAGCTTCGGCGCGTAATAAATAAGTAAATAAAAATAAATAAACTATGAAGTCACTGAATCCCCTGCTACCAAAGTAGGGTCTTCAGTGGCTACTAGCACCTCTCCCTCAGGAGTATGCAACTCAGCAGTCTTTGGAACTGGACTAGGGGCTACCGGTCCCACCAGTCCCTCCAACAAGCCCTCTGGAAGCACTCCAGGCCATAAGGCTTTGAGAGTGTTCAATTTGGCAATCTCTTTGGCCTTCGATCGGGTAGCCACTGTGACTATCTTGGGATAAGGAAAGTCATTACCGAACAGACATGGAACAGGGATAGAGTCTTTCAAAGCTACACGGCACTGGGTCGTTTCATCTCACCAGCTGAACTCTACTATCACCAAGGGGCACTTACTCTTTCCGTCAAACCCACTGACGCGAAGATCAGGCATATCAATATACTGATCTGACTGTACCCACTGCCGGGTGACGTAGTGAAGCTAGCCGTGGTGTCTCGTACCGCAGGACCTTTGTTTCCATTGATATACACATGTTCTAAATAGAGTTGTGTAATATTGGGAACTAGGATCTCTCCTGGAGACCCAGTACCATGCCCATTCAGTGTAACCAATCAGCATTCTCCCACTCCTTGGCCTAGGAGAAGTCCTCCTCCACAAATCCAACATTCACTTTGGCTTGCTTGGGTAAGCCCTTGCAAGCACAATCCCCTTTCCTATGGCTGAGCTCCTTACGCACAGCACAACCTTTTGGTGGTGAGAACACAGGTGTCCCACTGTTAGGGGACCCTGCACTCTTCTTTTAGGGGAGTTCGGATCAATTAAAGTTTTGGGATTTCCCTTCATTCTTTTGGGGACCTCACTTTGAAGAGGAGTGGGTTGGACCCTTGTCCTTCCCATCCTTGCTAACTTTTTGTATGAAGATTTCTCTTCTGGTTTAGGTGTGCTAGCCTGAGCCTTTTTTTGGATTTGAGTACTTAGAAACTGGTTGGCAGACTTTGCAAGCTCCCTAGGGCTTGTGATAGTCTTGTATGCAAGATGCTGGTGTAAGTCAACCTCGCAATTCTTCAATACATGCCCACATGCAATGACTTTGTACATCCCTTTAAATGTGTCAACATTGTTATCAGACACCCACCCACTCAGATATGTCAACAAGTGTATGATCGCTTCAAATGTCTATCTACTTTTCTTTCCGAGCTCTCTGAAGCTCTTGAGATACTGTTAAGGCTTTTGCAGAGGAGGGCCACCTTCATGCTCTCATAAACAGCCTTTTCCTCAGGGGTTAAATGAAGAATTGCATCAGTCCATGGTGTCTGTAAGTGACTCATCAGGGCTCCACCCCACAGTATCTCATCTAACTCCTATAGCTGAAAAGCAAGCTTGAGCACTCAAACCAGTCAGAAATATCCTTCCCCACTTCATAAGCCTGCACTAAGTGTTTGGGTATGTGACGCCAAGGCTTATCCCGGGCACCCTGGTTTGAGCCACTACCGCTAATTTAGCTAGAGGTGGATCTGTTGGCCTCCTTCTTCTCTTTGAGTGCCAGCTTGCATAGCTCTATGTTAACCATGTCCCATTGTTTCTGTTCCTCCAGCACTAGTCTCCTCTCCTCCAACAAGAGCTTTCTGGCCTCAACATCATTAAAAGCCAGGACAATTACTGTGCCACCTAGAGACTGTTCTAAGGCCTGGGACCTGCGGGATACTTCACTAGCCCCTGTCCTCCTTGACACTCTAGAGTGTTGAGAAACCACGCTTGCCCCCTGGCAGGATGGTTGGAGAGAAACACTGCTTATGCTGTCTTCCTCATCATCTTATACTACCCCCCGGAAGGTCTTATTGATTCAGGTACACAGTGGTCTAACCCATCCCCTGGGGTCTTCTTCCCAATCGCCCTCATTTTTTACCCAAGCTTGGAGGCTGGTCAGCAACTCAGGTTTATTATCTTTAGTGCTGTGGCTAAATCCGCTCTCTTGAAATAGGACGTGCAGTACATCCTTGCTCATCCCTGTCACAGTCTGTATGTCAAGATCCATGATTATCTAACAGTACCTAGCAGTGTGTAAATGTTGCCTGCAATAGTACTTTTATCGTTGGGTGACTAAGCTCTGTGCAAGGCTCCAACTTTATCCAACCAACTGCCACCAATGTGATGAATCAACTGGCCCAGGGATGCATATCTGTTTCTAAACCATCAATCAGCCCCACACCTCTAGTACACCAGAAGGGATCCGAACAGATGGGAAACACAAGCAAATTATAAACCTCCTTGTCCAATTTTGATAACGTGGACGGATCGGCAAGCTTATCTCCGAAAGGTCATGGATCGTTGGTTATTTGCAACACAGCGAAAATACAATTATTACCCAATAATAAAAGGGACTGTTCAGTCAAGGTTGTATAAAAATATCTTCTTTATTAATATCACAATGGACATTTCTAGCACACTATGAAATACAACCCACTCTGGAATGTAGATGACAGACAGTTTCAGAGAAGGAAAAGGGATGCACTCTGGATATTGACAGGAGGGTAATCGGTATAGTAAATAATTGTAACAGTTCAAGGATACTTGGTTTCAGCACAGAGGGAGCAATGGGTCGTAAAATGTCACTATGGGCCTTCGGAGAAGGACCAGGGGGACAGAACCGCAATGTGCCTTGTGCTGTAGGAGTTCTTGGTGCTTGACAGGGTTGAGTCGGTTTCAGGGGGCTTTTCAGCTTCTGCAACAGATTTTAAGGTGGGAGAGAGCTGCGGGTATCAGGCAACAGGCAGTTCAGTGAGCAAGGCTGAAAAGTGGCAGGGGCATGCTGAAGGTACAGTCTGCCTTAGAGAGGCTCACAAAGGAAAAAGGAATCCCCAACGCCCTTACTCATGCACTGTGTCAACCTGAAGCCAGCTCCTGCCCTCAGTATCGAGTGACAGTGAAATGTCCTGTCTGGGACTGCATGTTTACAGTAGTCGTCCCCATTGGGGGACCCCATTCAGAAGGTACGAGTATGGGGTTTGGTGGTGCCAGAAAGTCTAGTCCTGCTGCAGCTTCAAGGGAGACCTGCCGCTTTAATCAGGAACCACAGAGAGCTCCATTAATCAGAGAGACTCTTTGATTCACAACAGACAGGAAGAAGGGTGGGACTTAGTATTACATGTTTTTACCCCTTTACCTTTTCTGTTGCAAAGCACTCTGGTTATGACCTCTTGCATATAGGAGATTGTTGGTGGGGAGCCAGTTTTGGTTCATTAAGGTAGGCTTATCCTACACCAATCCCAGTGACCCATTTGGCTTTAAAAGAGGGCTGAACCCCTCTTTTGGCAGATCATCTGAAGGCTTCACCAGAAGCAGAAGGAATAACTCATCATTGGACCCTGGCTGATGGTACAGTCTGCCTTACATCTTCCGCCAGTGAAGGAAGGCCAGGACCTCCAAGAGGGAAGCAATATCCCTTCCCAAAACATCTTCCAGGGAACAGAGCCAGTACCCAACCAGCACACAGCAGGCCCTGCTATACTCTGCAGCAAGATTCCCGGTCAGAGGTGCCAGAGAGTCTATGAACCAAACCAAGGACAAGGTAGCTACCTGCAACACTCTCCTCAATTATCCACCACAACATGAGTACAGTGAAGAAGCTAGGAGAAGTGCATCGACAAGCATCTAATGATGTCTGCCTTAAAGGACATTTTCGAGCCAGTCAAGCCGCTCCGACTCCACGGCTGACTGTTGTTACACCACATTCCCTAACACCATCCGATACACCTTGACCAGTGCTTCAGAACTGCAGACTCCAGTAGAGAAAACAGTGGAAAAGCAATATGGAGCAGGTTGGATAAGGCTTCACTGGGAGGATCTGCGTGAGTTGTGCAAGGAGGGGCATAGAAATAGGCTTGCTTGATTGATCTCTGTGGCTATACATGAAGAAACTCCGCGAGCACACAGAGTCTGAGGACTGTGCTTTATTCAATGTTGCCAGACAGTCGGCACACCAATAAGGAACAAGATTGGGATAGACCCCTGCAGACTGAATTTGCAATGTCCTGAAGATGGCTGATCTATGTAATTCAGACAGACAGATTATTCAGCCTGAAACTCGAGTCAACTATTTTGAAACTTTAATTGGACTCAAACGAGTGAGGTTTTTTCAAGATGAAAAGGCCTATTCTGTGCCTAAAATTGAAGGGCCACCAAGAAACGAATGGTGTATTGGGGGGGTCATTGTGGCATGGCTACCCCCATTCCGGGTACCGAGTCCGGGGTCCTGTAATGGGGAAATACCGGGCCATTCCAACCTTGGAGGGCCCGGTATTTCCCCATTACAGGAACCATCCCCATTCCCATTCAAGCCCCCATAGGGTTCAATGGGAATGGAAAGCATGCTAACAACGGGCCCGTTAATTACAGGCCTGTAGTTAGCATGCTGGTCTGCTCGTGGGACCCGCTAAGGACGCCTGGCTCAAAGGATGTTTGCCAGGCATTTTGATACTGGACTGCCCTTGTGGGAGGCACAAGACTGATATGCAAATGATATTCCTCCTTTGTGAAAAGTACAATGAGCAAAAAGTGATGGGTGCGGACTCTCAAAGTAGGTAAAAACCACAGAACAGGTTATCATGGCATGTTCTTTCTACAGAGGGGTGCCTGCTAACTTGTTTGTATTTTTTGCAAGGAACTTGGCGTTGGTCACCTTAAGTTTCCTGGGGGAACCCAGATGTGGACCCCTGCTTCATTGTGCTCAGAGAGGCACAGCTCCACCTCACTGATGAGACCCGACTAGGCCAAAACGCCTGTCTGGCATTGCTGTTGGCACTCTTGTTCAAAGGAGGTTTGCCTGGCATTTTGGTGTTGGACTGCCCTTGTGGGTGGGATAGCGATTGATATGCAAATGGATATTTTTCCTTTGTGAAAAGTACAGTGAGCTGAAAGCGATGGCTGCTGACTCAAAGTGGGTAAAAAACACAGAACAGGTTTTCATGGCATGTTCTTTCTAAAGAGAGGCGCCTGCTACCATTTTTGTATTTTTGAAAGCAACTTGGGGTTGGTCACCCTAAGTTACCTGCGGGAACCCAGGCATCAGCCATTGGTCACTGTGCTCAGAGAGGCACAGCTCCACCTCATTGATGAGGCCCAACATGGATGAAACATGTGTCTCGGGTTGCTGTTGGTACTCCTGGTCAAAGAAGGTTTGCCTGGCATTTCGGAGCTGTGCTGCCCATGTGGGCTGGACAAAGACTGATATGCAAATGGATATTCCTACTTTGTGAAAAGTACAGTGAGCAAAAAACGATGGCTGGGACTCTGAAAGTGTGAAAAAACCACAAAACAGGTTATCATGCCATGTTCTTTCTAGAGAGTTGTGCCTGCTACCTTTTTTGTATTTTTGCAAGGAACTTGGGGTTGGTCACCCTAAGTTACCTGGGGGAACCCAGACGTGGACTCCTTCATCACTGTGCTCAGAGAGGCACAGCTCCACCTCATTGATGAGGTCCAACAAGACTGAAACAGGTGACTGGGGTTGCTGCTGGTTCTCTTGTTCAAAGGAGGTTTGCCTGGCATTTCGGTGTTGGACTGTCCTTGTGGGCGGGATAGAGACTGATATGCAAATGACTATTCCTCCTTTGTGAAAAGTACAGTGAGCAAAAGGCGATGGCTGCAGACTCTCAAATTGGGAAAAAAACACAGAACAGGTTATCATGCCATGTTCTTTCTAGAGAGGGGCACCTGCTACCTTTTTTGTATTTTTACAACCCAGGGAAGAAACCTGTTTGGGCACTTTCCTGATCTGTGTTCAGTAACACACCCACGACTGGATCACATAACTTTTACACAGACTGACACTATTGCAGATCAAACAGAAAGGAAGGTAGTGGTAATATTCCAATACAAATACCATACAGTGGGGAGGCTTTGATCTTGTCGAAACAGATTATTTTTTTCTTAATGGGCATCTGGAATCTTTCATCTTCAATATTCTTCCCTTCTTTTCTTTCTTTTTCTTTCCTTCCAACTTCCAACTCTCGTGTTTTCCTTTATGTCTTACCTTCTCTTCTCAGCTTTCTTTTTTCTATTTTTTTATAATTAACACGAGAAGATAAAAGCCAGAAAAGATAGGAGAGTCTGTGCACAGTTCTGGGCAAATTGCTAGATCTGCATTGTGGGTTCGACAGGACCATGACACCTTTGACCCTATTTTAGGAGATTAAAGCCTTGTGTGAGCCTATCATGAACTGACTTTCAGGCAGTCAATATGTGAGCAGTGGCATTTTACGTCATTCGGCAAATGGGGAGTCGGGCTTTCTTGTTAATGACACATTTGTGCACCATCAACATACGCCTTATTGCAACCCCATGTCCCATGCACCGAGGCAAACCACACATTTCTTTCTATGTTCCCCCACACCCTGCGCTTTGGGATACGCCCCCCTCAGCATTGCAGCCCCCATCCTGCCGCCCCCTGATTTCTCACTGGTGTATGGCCCAAACTTTGCTCCATGATGGCCTGTGCATCTCAAATCAGCTAATCCCGGAATCCACAGAGGTCATCGCCCTGGAGACATGGAAAAAGCCTCATACATTTTGCTTGCGGAAACCCTACACTCTTAACTTAGATATTAAACCATATGTCAATGTCAGAATTTTGACCTGCCTCTTTTTAGGGCACGCCCCCTTTTTTGGAACAATATGGACGCAGAGGTTCAGTGAATTGAAGCTGGAGCTGAGAAGTGTTCATTGGGACAAGATTTGATGAGCCTATCACAATACTCTTGGTGATGGAAAAGACAGTCATGAAGGCAATACTCACACACTAGAGGCATTGGCAGTGGCACCCCAACTGGAGAAGCAGCGATTCAGCCACTCAAGTTCCTCAGCCAAAAGGGACGTTTGGGAGCATCCATTCACATATCTCACCTCTCTGTGTTTCTGGGTGTGATATTTTGCTGACATTGAATATCTTCAAAAATGTGGTGATCGAGATTGCGGGCCAGGTCACAAATCCCTAGAGGGGCAGAATGTTATTACACAGTGCAGTAACTTTGCTGAAAATGTTGGGGGGCAGTGGCATGACATCTAAAGGAAAGGGACCTCTGCCAAATGAGGGGGACAAAATGGTATGCCCCAAAAGTTGGGGGTGGTGGGAATTACGGCCATGTTATTGCAAGGTGATAGAGGCACCTTGCACCGACATTACACTGCACACCTATCCCTGATTTGTAACAGAGATGTGATTTCCGGGGTGGGAGCCTGGGCGAGGTTGAAAGGGGCATACAGTCATCTCTTCTATGAAGCCATGGGTCTTAAATGGTCCTTTAAGTTGCAGTTTTTTACATTTCAATTCCTGTTTCAATATTGTAAAAACTGAGTGGGATGCTTGTACTTTGCTTACGCCCTTCCATCTGGTGGAGATCAGTGCTGCCAGTGGCCTGAGAAAGACCTTGCCTCCACTTTGTTTTCTCTTGAACATGGCGTGCAATGTAGGGGATAGATCCAGTGGAAGCAGCTGCTGAGTCTGCAAATCTCACACCCCTTTGTGAATCAGTTTTGATATTTCTTGAACAGAAGTCGCTTGTATTGAATGTCCTTCCACACAATTTCTGCGGGTGGCAAAAACCAGCGACCAAAAATGTTGCTTTGACAGCGCCTCTTTTTTAATGTTGTCACTCACAGAAAGCATGGTATTCCTGACTTGCATGTGCAAATTTCACATGCAAGTCTGGAAACACATTTGTGAATCCGTGCCTGCGTCCCTAGGGCACTGGCTTCTTTTTCTCAAAATACCTCTGGATTCGCCCCGTATCACAACAGGAAGTAGCAATGGTATATTTTCTGTCGTAAACTTGCAATCACATGACAAAAAAACTCAATATAAAAAGTAGATACGGAAGGACACTCAACTCTGGGTAATTCCTGGTAGGCTAAAAATTAGCGGATCGCAACAAGCATCATTGACTACATCTGAGACTCTACAATGGGCTCATCATGAAAGAGAGGGTTATGATGGTAACACTTCAAGCTATCATTTTGTTTTTGCAAAAAATCTACTGGGGACTCACGCTAGACATGCTTTCTTATCCCTATTGAAGACGTGTCATTGATATGTTTCATGATGTAGGGTGTTGTGTTCTGTTTCCCAGCTGATGCGTCGGCAGGAAACAGGAGAGAAAGGCCTCGGGCGGCAAGGCCCCGCTGCGTAGCTACGGCGGGAGCAGAGATGACGCGGACACGCTGGTGTTGCTGTCTTGCCCCGGAACTGCCCCCGCGGAGCGGGGGCAGGGCTTTTATTGGTAACGCCTTACGTCACCTAGGCTTAAGCGTAGCGGGACGTAAGGCAGATACAACATAGGGAATGTAAACTTTCAGTTCAAAGTTCTACCTTTACTTTGCAAATCTGTACCAAGAGATTTTTTCAAGTGTCTGGTGGTGGAGGAAACACAGCTGCAAGACTGGGGTTCCACGTCTATCTCCTTTGAAAAGTTTACTAGTGAAGTCATATTCCAGTCAAGAGACGAGCAAAGCCATGCAGGGGGACTTTCACCTGTTTTGTAGCAAGGAAAACCCACTAAATAAGAGAAATAAAATCTTCCTTTTATGAAATGAGTCCTGTATTTATGGCTGGCAGTAGGCCTAGCTGCCATGATGCAGTGCTCTGTGAGGGACGGATGCCTATAGCAATGGAGCAATGCTCAGGGGCAGATGGGATCCAGTCTAAGCAACAGCAGTGCAACATCTTGTTAAGCCTAATGACCTAGTGCTTCTATTGTTCCTAAACACACACCTCCCTTTGAGGCGTGTTTACGGGTGCCTTGAAGTGTAATGGGATCAGAACACAGGGAAATGAGGACCAACAATGTTTATCTCTCAGAAAGCAGTTCTCTTGCTCAACTGGTGAAAATGGCTGGTCAATTTTTTCTGAAAGGTTCCTTTCTCAAATGGTACCTACACAAAGAGGTTCTACTGATGAGTGTGTATCTTAAACATTGGGGGATCACATGTGGGGTATCTGTCCACTGAGGGATTCTGCTCATAGGAGTCTATTTGTCTCTTCTCCGGTTTGGAGCTGAAAGCAAGGATCTATTTCTTTTTGGGCTTCCTCGCTGCCATTTAGGAAAATTCCAGCTTGATTTACACTGACAATAGAACCTGCATGTTCTATATTCTTATTCAAATGATGTAATGTGTCTGCATTCTTAAAAACAAACTATTTATTTAATTATGTTAGCATTTTTGAAAACCCCAGACCCAAGGGTATCACGGCGTTAGATACAGTAGAAGCATTTAGGTACTTTGTAATAGTATAGATCACATAAGAAGGCAACAAAACAAGTGTTACACATATTTGTTGAATAGCTAAGTCTTTATGAGTTTTTTGAAGTAGCAAATGCCAGGGCGTTGATGTGTCTAGTCAAAGATAGGTCAGCTTCTAGGTAAACCTCCAGAGTTTTGATTTGTTTCAATGGTTATGGAAAAGTATGCTGGGTCCAGGTTTTTGAGGTGGTATGGAGAGCCCAAATGAGTAGCTACGTTTTGTCATCATTTAAGCACATATTGTGGAAGGCCATCCAAATTTGAATAGTGCTGTATACTAAGTCAACAGTGGCCATATCCCAGGCACAGTCGGCAGAAATGGGGATGAGAATTTGCGTGTCGTTCGCAAAGTTGGTATAGATGATCTCCTGAGTGTCGAGGAGGTTGGATAATGGCTTGGTGTATTTGTTGTAGAGTGTGGGCGCGAAGCAGAAGCCTTGTGGTATGACTAGTGGGGCTGGAATGGGGTCGGCTGCTGCCTCACCTATGAAGACTCTAGTGGTCCATCCACTGAGGAATGGTCTAACCCATGAGGTGGTTGCAGGAGAGAAATGGTAGTTTTGGCTGAGTTGGTGGCATAGAATCTTGTAGTCAACTACATTAAACATGGTTGAGAGACCTAGTAGTAAGGGGGTGGGTAGGTGGCCAGAATCATGGATCTTGTCCATTTATATGTTTAGGTCCAGAAGGACAGTTTCTGTGCTGTGCTCTGGCCGGAAGCCAGTTTGCCTTTTTACGAGAAGGTGATTTTGTTCCAGGAATTGTTGGACCTGAGTGTAGGCAAGGCGGTTGAGAATTTTAAGCAGGGAGGGGATGGTGGTAATGGGATCTGGCAAGGAGACCCCTCTACAGTTTGAAGGTTTGAGTGATTGGACAGCGGCAAGGACTAGTTCCTGGGTAACTTGACAGAAGGAGAAGGGCAGAGGCGGGTGGTGAATTACACAAGGCTGGTCGAGAGTTTCATGCCTCAGTGCTTTGGTAGCGAGCAGAGCCTTTTTGGTGCTAATTTTGACGAGCAATGCTTTGATTTTGTGGGCCAAATCATCTTTTATTGTGGTGCACCAGTCTTTGTCTGCACATGTGCCCGCAATCAGAGGGTTGGGTGTTTCCAGCTCTCTGAGAATGGAGAATGACTCTTTGGTGTTGGAGCATGCATTGGCGGTTCTGGAGTTATAGAGTTGAATTTTGCGTTCATAACTGATTTCTTGTATTATTGTGCAGCAGTGGCGAGGGAAGTGCAATTGCTAGGTGAAGGGTTCTTGTTACATAAGTGTTCAATAGCCCCTTTGACTCTTCATAAGATAACTAAATCTTCTGAGAGCCACCCAGTGTTGTTAGGTGTCAGGGACTTGGGTGTTTTGCATTTGATGGGTGCATGCTGGTCAAGTGCTTGAAACAAACATGTGTGAAAATGGTTGACAAGGTCTTGTGGCAACTTATTCTGCATCTAAGCTCTACGTTGAGCAACACAAGGAGTGTGGGTTGTAGGGTTTCAAGAGTCAGTTTGCCTAACATGAGCACAGTGGTAGAACACCAGTCTGTGATGGGGTGATCCGCAGGCAGACTGTCAAATGTGTGTTCATGTTAGAAAGGACCTTTGTAATGCAGATTTCTGCGATGTAATGTGGTACAGGGAACCATCAATGATCGGACCATAACATCACTGGCTGTGAATGTTATGTATGATAATGTTGTGTATGAAAATTCAATAAAAAATTTGATTTAAATAAAAAGAATGAAAAGATGTTCATCCTAGTTATTATACTAAAACATGGCGCATTTAGAGTCAACCAAACACAGAAAGGTCTCTGTAAAATTAGCAAGTGGTAAAATTCCTAATCAAAACTTTGCATAAATATTGTTTTTAAAGTAAGCCTCCAGCTGGTCCTGATGTACCAATCATTCAAATGTAAGGAGGTGGGGGGGGAATAATTGGGTTCCCTCAGGAATAGAAGGTTATGATTTTAATAAGCCTAGAGCCAGTAATAGGTGAGGTGGTGGTATAAAGCAAAGGACTCATGGTAGGTTTCAGAGCACACCTATTTTTAAATAACATGGTGCAATGACACCCACTGTAGAACCACACTGTAGTGTGTCGCTGTGGGGAAAACGGTGGCCTTTTGGCCTGAGATGCACTAGCTTCTATTTGTCTTTTGTGCTCACTGTGCACCCATGTTTCGTCCATCCCAAGCGTAGGGGTGCGGACATGGTGGAAAGAGCAGGCAGGGCTGAAAATGCTACATCATCTCCTTTTGTTGGGGGGAGGCGCAATACACTTCAGCGTTTACAAAGTGTGCTGGTGCGTTTCTCTATCTTCCTTAACATATTGTTTGTGGCCCCAGGTTGGTGTGAATGTCACTATCCTGATGTGTGGTTTCTTCAGTTTCCTTTCCTTTCCCTTGCTGAGTATGTCAGTTTCCAGTTACTTGTCAGATACACGGATGCTTCCACAATTTGCAGATGTTTTGATTCTCTGCTATGACTCATGGAGTCATGAGTGAATCCCCATTGCTGGTTTGCAAGTCCATGGGCCTTCAGAACATGGACAATGCAGTCGCAATATGTATGGGAAACATAGTCTCCATTTTGTGGGTTGCCTGGGATTCTCCATTCTTGGTGCATGGTTTTGTGATGTTCAAGCTGAAGTTTCCATTTCCTGAACGGTCTTTGTACGGAGCCATTCTGGAGACATTCCAAACCTTTGCCACTGTAATCATGATGGCATTCCCCAGGACCTTGAGAATGCAGAGAGCAGAGCTGAATTAAGACAGAGGGCCTCATTACGACCCTGGCGCTAAGTGTTTAACAGCGCTGTAAAAGGCTGCGGCGCCGTTAAACACTTAGCGCCTTACTACGAGGTCCCTTTGCGGGACCCGACCTTAATGGCTGGTCTACACCAGCCGTTAAAGTAGGGACCTGCAAAGGGACCTTGGTGCTAAGTACGGTACCGCAATTTGCGGTACCGTACTTAGCGCCTTCCCCATTCCCATAGAGCCTTATGGGGCGAAAATGGGAATGGGGAAGGGCCCTGGTTCAATGGGGAATTACCGCCCCGCCAACCTTGGAATGGGGTGGTAATTCCCCATTGAACCCTGGCGGACCCGTTACAACACCGGCACCAACCATGGTGTTAATAGATCCACGGTTTAGCCGCCGGTGTAAGTTTCTTTGGATTTGTTTTTCACCTTCACATTCACCCATTCGCCCACACAAAAGGAATTTGAGGCAGCGGCATGGCATCCGTTAAATGCTGCCTAACATTTCTTTAATGGCATCTGGAGAAGAAATGGCTGCAAGCCATGCCGAATATTCAGAGACAGCAACAGCCAAATGTTTGCTGGGTGTCCACGCATCTAAGCGAATGTAGACACTGGGGGTCATTACAAGGTGGGCGGTAAGGGATTACCGGCACCGGTAAGGGCACCGGTGCCGGTAATCCCTTACTGCCCTACTACAAGGTCCCTTTGCGGGTCCCTTCCTTAACGCCTGGAAGGGACCTGTTAAGGGACTTCAGAGCTAATAACGGGCCCGCTAATAGCTCCATCCCCATTCCCATTGAGCCCTATGGGGGCTCAAATGGGAATGGGGAATGGTTCCCAGAATGGGGATTTACCGGATCCTCCAAGGTCGGAATGACCCGGTAAGTCCCTATTCCGGGAACCAGGACCCGGAATGCGGTCAGGGGGTGGACATGGCGCTAATAGCGCCATGGCTACGTCCGACCTCGTAATGACCCCCACTGTCTTAGAAGAATAATATAATAATAATAAATAAGCAGTCAAGCTATATGCACCAATGGCTCATTGTAATGCAGTTTGGCCATCAGTTCCTGATTGATTGGTCCAGTGAAGGGGTTTCTACACACATCAGTTCACCATCTTGAACTAGCCATTAACCCTCAGGTGATATAGAAAAGATTGGCTATCTTATATTGCCAATACAGAAAGAAAGGATGTTGTCACAATGGAGTTGAATTGGTTGCCTTTGCAGATAACCATCTGGAATAGTCTTGGTGGCTGAAAATGTACAGATGTTGTACAGATGTTGTACATATTCAGCCATGCTGTTTTGCAGGCTTCTGTGACAGAGTTGGGGACGGGAGTCAGCTGTGGGTATCAGGCGGCAAGACGGTTCGGCGAGCGAAGCTTGATGAACGGCTGCAGGCTGGCCTACATGGCAACTCGTGGTTAGGAAACATTGTCTCAGTGCTGATCGTTGGTTTTGAAGTACTGGTCTCGAGTTTCTTTCAGTGACTGCGGCTTGACACCAGTCACCGTTGCAGTCGGTTGCGGATAGAGGAACTCGACTGGCTCGAAAATGTCCTCTAAAGTGGACGGTGGTAGATGCTTGTCGAGACACTTCTTCCAGCTTCTTCAATGGGCTTGCGTCGTCCTTTAAGGCGGACAGCCCAAAGCTGAGGAGTGTGTTGCAGGCAGCTGCCTTGTCCTTGGTTGTAGGTTCAGAGACCTACTGGCACTCCCTTTCCAGGGTAAAAAGCCTGTTGTTGCCAACATGTATCTCCAAATGCACTCCAATGGGACTAATTCCAAAAGCATTCAGACTGTAAGTATAACAAACTAATTTGAAAACAATAGTCACTTGCTCAAAAAAAGGGGAGACAATGGGCCTCATTACATGGATGGCGGTAGGGATTTACCGGTACCGGTAAAATACCGGTACCGGTAAATCCCTACCGCCTTACTACGAGGCCCCTTTGCGGGTTGGGGGATTTAACACCTGCTTTTTGCAGGCGTTAAAATCCAACCCGCTAAGGGACCTCGGAGCTAATTACAGCACCGCAAAATTGCGGTGCCGTAATTAGCGCCTTCCCCATTCCCATAGAGCCCTATGGGGCAGAAATGGGAATGGGGAAGGGCAATGGCGGAAGGGGGATTTACCGCCCCTCCAACCTTGGAATGGGGCAGTAAATCCCCTTTCCGCCAAGGCGGTGCCAGTATTTTACCGGCATGAGCCATGGCGCTAATAGCGCCATGGCTCACCGCCTACCGGGTAATGAGGCCCCATGTGTTTGTAGCTGGTCATTATTTATGATAATGGAATGAGAAATGACTGACTAGATATATTTTTTAGGTTACAGTTTTTGAATTAATTTAGAGAAAAAGCAGCATAGCAGCCTTGATAAAGGATTTAGGATCTGAAACGCGTCAGCAATTGTGTAGTATCAGAGTTCTGATTCTTACAGACTGGACACTCTTTGTTAAAAATGCTTGGTGTTTTGAATGTATTAATTCTAATTGGCATATTATTATTTTTTTGCTGAATTAGGCAACTATCACCTGTTGAAAGGCTTCTTTTCCTTTCACCTGTATGTACAACAGAAACTAGATACACAATGTTGGTTTCTATCTGTTAAGTCTGATATTTTTTCAATTTATGTCAATTAAGTGTGAAATTTGAAAACATGCTGCTTAAGTTGTTGCTTTTGTTATTGAAGGAAAGTGCTTCATTCAATGAAGTAAATTATTTCAGACCTTTTTGAACAAGTAACTATTGTTTTCAAATTTGTTTGTGATACTTACAATTTGAATTATTTTGGGATTAGTCCCATTGGTGTGCATTCGGGGATACCCATTGGCAACAACAGGCTTTCTACCTTGTTCACTTTTTTGAATTCCCATATGGTCAAGAGACTTTTCCAGTTTGCACCTGAAAATTATTGAAAAATATTAAGTTTTTGATTTATTTACTACTATGCCTATTTATCTCAGAAGTGCACCTCTTCACCCCAGTGACTCCCTGTCCAGGGAGCTTAATGCAGAGCATAGCAGGGCACACTGTGTGCTGGCTGGGTACGGGTTCTGGAGCAGCTGGAGGGTTCTCTGAATTCCTTTCTCCCTCTATTCCCGGGGAGAGGTTTTGGGGAGGGATCTTGCTTTCCTTTTTGGATATCCTGGCCTTCCTTCACTGGCGGAAGATGGAAGGCAGACTGCACCTTCAGCCAGGGTCTAAGGTTGAGTTCTTCCTTCTTACTTCTAGTTAAGTCTCCAGGTGATCTTCTTAAAAAGGGGCTCCAGTCCTCTTTTAAAGCCAAGTTGGCCATAGAGATTGGTGTAGGCTAAGCCTACCATAGTGAACCAATCCTGGGGCCCGTAACAACAATCTTCGGTATGCATGAGGTCATAACCAGAGTGCATTGCAACAGGAAAAGGTAAAGGGGTGAAACAAAAATAAGGGGTGTCCCAGAACCGATATGGTGCAAACCTCCTCTCAACTGAAAGAGCTCTGGGCTCACTCTCTTGTAATACTAAGTCCCACCCATCTGCTTTTCTGCTCTGCTCAAAGAGACTCTCTGGTTAATGGTCCTCCCTGTGTGGTTTAAAGTGGCAGGTCTCCCTTGAAGATGCTGAGAGGCCAGACTCTGACACTCCTGCAAACTACATTCTCATACCTATGAATGGTGTCCCTGTAGGGGGTGAGCATCAGGATGAAAAGATTTTAAGCAGGGAACATTTATTATTATCATTGGGAAAGCTGATTGACAGTTGGTCCCTGAGTATGAAGAAACACATTTCTTCATGGTTGTCCTCGTTTGTCCTGTGTTGTGGCAGAGATTGTAAGAGTATTTGCATAGTACTCAGAGCGGCACATTAAAGAATGGATTTGTACCTTGTTGTGTTGGAGGGCATTTTTAAAGGCACAATAAATGAGACTTTAGGAAGAAGGTCTTCAACAGAACCCAGCTATTCCCCCTTCTGCTGCAAGAACTGGCACTTTTCTTCATGCAGAGTCAAGCCATTTGATTTCATTTTATGCACCACCGTTTTCAGTGTGGCATTGTGAGCATCCTGTGAGTTGTCATATACCGGTGTGTCATCTTACAAAAAATAGTACCTTTAGGAGGTGAGTCACCAGCCATTAAAAAACATAGGCTGTGAATGAGAGTCCAAACGGCATATTAGAACACGCCGGGTGACAAAAGCTGCAAGTGCCTTTGATAATGGGTGTAGACATACTTGATAGTAGCCATTCATCACGTTTAATTTTTATAAAAATATATAGATTGAATCTCTCCAGCTCTGAAATCTCTCCACTGGCTCCTAGTGGATGCAAGGATTAAATTCAAAACCCTCTGCATTGTCCACAGGGCTTTCTGGGGCCTGGGTCCAAAATACCTTCAGCTATCCCTCCGCAAATACCTCCCCTCATGAGCTCTTCGCTCCTCTACCTTCAACTCCCTCAGGGTCAGTCGTTTTTCTAAGAAACGAGCTGGGGGTAGATCTCTGTCTTTGGCTGGGGCCTCCCTCTGGAACAGCCTCCCTGCCACTCTAAAACTTGAGGAGAACCATCTCTGTTCCGGAAGCACCTCAAGACCTTCCTCTTTTCTTCTGCATTCACTCCCCCCTCCCCTGCTGATCTGTTCTCTCTTTGCACCGTGCATCTGGCCACCCTCTGTCCTTCAGGCCCAGGTACCTGCTCATCCTGCCACCCTCCCGCACTGCCTCCGGGCCACCCCTTGCTCTGGGGTCTGTATCTGTACCCATACAGCCCCCCTTTTTCTTCTTGCACTTATCAGACCTACCCTGTCTGCTGCCTTAAACCTAGCACTTGCAAATAACTGGCTGCATTACCGCTGTTTGTTGCCTTTATTATTTATTTATTGTTATTTATCTGTTTCTCCTCTGCTTCGCACTTTCCACTTCTCCCCCTTACATGCACTTTTCCCCTCCCCCCTCTCCCATGCACTTGCGCGTTCTCAATGTCACTGGGCCTAGTAAGATCGCTGTTTTGTTCTCCCCTGTTCCCTTCCCTTGCCTTGTCGCGCTCTGAAACACTTGTGTACGAGCGTGATAGAAATAAAATATCAATCAATAAAGAATTTTGCATTTGTTATTATGTGTAGCACTTCTTCAATTTCAGGTAAAGGAAAACTGTCAGAGTTAATTTTTGCATTTAAGCTTCTAAAGATGGCACAGTGGTGCAAGTCCAGGCCATTTGGTTTATCTATGAGCACCACTAGGTGACTATGTGGCCTCTACCGGTTGCATAGTGTAGTCGTTCCATGAATGCAATAAGTAGTTCTGTCAGTTCTTTGCTATTAGTGAGTGGCAAGGGGTGAACTTTGTACTTGCTTGAAATAACTTCAGGTTTGAGCTTTTCAAATACTGAGCTATTGACCATGTTGAATCCCCAGATAGAGTGGTGATGTATATAATCAGAAATGCTTTGTAATTAAATAAGGTTTGATCACCTGCTCCATGTTTCCAGTGCACTCTCTGAAGCTTCCTGGGAGTCATCTGCTGTCAAACACTCCTCTGACATCTGCCGTCTCCTGGAAGAACTGGACCTTGATGTCCTTGGTCTCACTGAGACATGGTTCACGGCCAGCTCTGTCACAAGCTCTGATACTGTCCTCCCTGATGGCTACAAGATCCTCTCCGTGTCCAGATACAACTGTTCCGGAGGGGGTGTAGCCCTGATCTTCCCTGAGTAGATCCCTGCATCTGTCATTCCTAGGCAGGTCTATTCCTTTTTCGAATGCCTCATCTGCAGGCTCTCTCTCTCTCTCCAGCTCATTCCTTTACTGTGGCTACCATCTATTGGCCACCTGGTCAGATCTCCTCCTTCCTCTCTGAGTGGGCGGACCTCTCCTCTTCCCTCCTGGTCTCAACCACCCAACTCCTCCTTCTTGGAGACTTTAACATCCACCTGATGCCTCCTGTCCTTCCTCTTGACTCTTTCGCGACCTCTGCTACTCTCTCACACTTTCCATTCTCCCTTCTGGCCCGACTCACTCTACAGGGCACACTATGGATGTTCTGATCTCTTCACCCCTTCCCCTTTCTATCCCTCTCACCACTCCTCTCTCCTGGAGTGATCACCTTCTCCTTTCCTCTCAGCTCACCCTCTCTAGCGATCAAACCAAGCCACCTTCAGCACTGCCACCCACCTTCTCGGTTATCCGACCCATGAAGCATGTGTCAGTTGAGGCTTTTGTCAACACTTTCTTGCCCCCCCCTCCTCCTTCGGCTGACTCACACCCTGACACAGCCCTCTCCTTGCTACACTCTGCTATATCTGAGACTCTTGGTGTTCTGGACCCTGTCATGAGGATTCGCCTGAAGCCCAAAGCCAAGTGCAATTCCTGGTAAGACTCTGACCTCGTCACCCTCAAACGCAAGTGCAGGGTGGCTGAGAGGAAATGGTGTGCTTCCAGCACGTCCTCTGACAAACTGGCCTGCCGCCTGCTCCAAAGGCAATACCGGCTCTCTGTCAGCACCAAGAAGAGAGCTCACATCCAAGCCCGCGTCTCTGCGGCATCAAACAACTCGGCCGTACTCTTTAAAATCTGCAAGGAACTGGCCAATCCTTCTGCAGTCTCTTCCTCCCCTGTCCCCTCCCAGGCCTTCTGCACGGCTCTGGTTTCTCATGTCATCTCTAAAACTCAGTGGCCCTCATTACGACCCTGGCGGAAATCGCGGTGCTAAATGCACCGCGGAGCACGGCGGAAAGCTGCCGATAGCGCCATGGAGGTTGGCGGATTTTCCGCCCCATGCCGACCTTGGCGGGGCGGTAAATCCCCATTCCCCATTTTACCCTTCCCCATTCCCATTTTTGCCCCATAGGGTATAATGGGAGTGGGGAAGGCGTTAATTACGCCACCGTAAACTACGGTGGCGTAATTAACAACAAGGTCCCGTAGCGCCATGGATTTCTCCACCCGGAAAAACCAGGCGGAAAACGTTCCATGGCGCTACGGAAACTCGTAGTAGGGCGGACGGGTCCGCCGCGAATAACGCTGGCGTAAACCCACTCCGCCAGGGTCGTAATGAGGCCCAGTACCTACTGTACTCTCTCTCTCTTCCTCTCCTCCTCCCTCTATTCCCTGCTCTTCGTCTGGCCCTTCCTCAGCCACCTCTCCTCCCTCCTTCTCTGCCTTTCCACTGTTCTCCCCGGACGAGGTTTCTAGACAAGTGTGTTCTATGAAAGTCTCATCAAAACAGGTTCACCCCTGTTCCTCCAAAACCGTCAGGGACCACATTGACACCCTGCCTCATGCTCTGGCTGACTTCTGCAACCACTCCTTTGCCACTGGAGTCTTCCCTTCACCTCTGAAGCACTCCCTTGTGCACCCTCTTCTTACAAAACCCTCGTCCAACCCCTCCTTCCCGGCTAACTATCTCCCAATCTCCATCATTCTCTTACTGGAAAAACTCCTGGAAAAGCTGGCCATCTCCCAGCTTAATCTTCACACTGAATCTGTTGGTTGTCCTCATGACCATCAGTCTGGCTTCAGAGCGGCCAGAAGCACAGAAACTGCTCTACTGAACATCTGTGAAGACCTGCTCTCCAACCTTGATTCCAACACCCCCTGTGTCCTCATCTTACTTGATCTCTCTTTTGCCTTTGACACGGTCAACCATGCCATCCTGCTCAACCGTCTCCGTGATTACCTGGGTATCACCAATCAGGCCCTGGCTTGGCTTACTTCTTTCCTCTCTGATCGACCCTCCCAGGTCCAACTTGGGTCCTTCCTCTCCTCTATCTCTATTTCTACCTGTAGTGTTCCCCAGGGGTCTAACGTCTCTCCCTGGCCAATTGTTCAACCAATACCTGGCACTTCTTGTTCACCGCATTGCCGCTCTCTGCCCTAACTTTCTGTGCTATGCGGATGACACTTAGCCCATTTTCTGGCTCCCTTCAACCACCTCTTCTCCTTCTCTAATCTCTGACTGTCTGCTACCCAGGAGTGGTGTGCCACCAATGATCTCTGCCTCAATGCAAGTAAGACTGAGATTCTCCTCATCAGCACACCCACTCCCTCCTTTCCTGTCACTCTCTGGCCGGCCTCTCTTCCAGCTCCCACTCGTGAGGCTAAAAACCTTGTGGTCATCTTCGACTCTACACTCTTCTTCTCTCCTCAGATCTCTGATGTCTCTAAGAAGTCACACTACCAGCTGCCACTCCTCAGAGGTATTCTTCCTTTCCTCTCCTTCCCCCAGAAGCTCACTGTCTCCAGAGCTCTGGTTCCCTCTAGTCTGGACTACTTCAAGATCCTCTTTCTAAATCTGCATGCCTCTACTCTCCGCCCTCTGCAACTCATCCAAAACAGGACTGCAAGGGTTGGCCTTGGCCTATAGCCCAGGGATCGTATTTCTCCAGGACTGAAATCTCTGCATTGGCTCCCAGTGGCTGTGAGGATTAAGTTCAAAACCCTCTGCATTGTCCACAAAACCTTCTGGGGCCTGGGGCCTCAATACCTTCAACTCTCTCTTCCTAAATATCTTCCTTCTCGAGCTCTTCGCTCATCCTCCTCCAACTTCCTCACGGTCAGTCGCTTCTCCTAGCACCGAGTTGGTGGTAGATCTCTTTCTTCGGCTGGGGTCTCGCTCTGGAATAGCCTCTCTGAAAACTGAGGAGAACCATCTCTGGTTCCGGAAGCACCTCAAGACCTTCCTCTTTGCTTCTGCTTTCTCTCCTCCTCTCCCCTGCTGAACTCCTGGCCGAAACTCAATCTCCCCTCCAGTTGCACACCTGCACTGGCCCCCTGGCAACTCTTGCACTTGGGGCTTTTTCTGTATCTCAACAGTCCCCTACAGAACTTGACACCTGATGTCTGTACTTATCCTTGCACCTGCCAGCAGCTGGCCACTCTTCTTATTATTGTTCTTATTTTTATTTTATTTTTTTAATCTACTATTATCCAATATACTGCACTACCCCACCCCATCCCCTCGCACTTCCTCCCCCCTCACCTGCACTTGCGCGATCCCAATGTCACCTGGCCTAGTAGGATCGTTGTCTCAGTCTTCCCTTTGTTCCCCCCTTGCCTCGTTGCGCCTTGAAACACTTGTGTATAGGCGTGTTATAAATGCCATATCATATCATATCTAACACATGTTCCTCCTACATCCAGGCTACAAGCATTAAATGAAATAACTTCCAAAAAATCTTAGACAATGCATCCAAGGGGGAGATATGATTTGGGGAAGTCCCTGTCTCTTTACCTATAAATGGAGACAATGCGGCCCAGTGCCAATTTACTGCCCTTTAAACCACATTCAATTAAGCAGGTGATCTGGATTGTCCTTAAAATGAAATTGGGCTATACCATCAGAACCAGCGCTCTTCTGCACGTGCTGTCACTGAATAAAATTCTTGATCTCTTCAATTGTGAACAGTGGCAGCCGCTTTCCCCGACCAGGACCCCACCCTGTGTGCGAGATCATTGTTAAACGAGTTCACTTATGCAGAACAGATTCAGACGTTCTGAATCTGTTCTGCTCTGCATCATTGCGGTGTGGCAGCATTGTATTCACTATAAATAAATAATGATCTGCCAGCCGATCTTTGTCTTCATGGCTGGACCCAGGCCGGCTGCCACAGAGAGGCGCGTCCCATTTTACAAAGCTTATGTTACTGTAAAGTGCATGGAGAACAAGAAATGATTCTGCTTTGCACGTTGCCGCCTTCAAAAATAGATAACCAGTCTTGGATGCCTTTAGCCTTGACACCAGGCCAGAGAGCTGTGCTATTCATTTTCATGATCTCAGCTCATTCTTACTGGGACACAGCTCTCTGCCTTCCTTCTCCATGGGTCTGAGCTTACTAGATGTATGACACCGATGTCCAGCTTCTATATAATGGCGGCTCCGTCTGCAGTCTATTCACTATGCATAGCCAGCATCTATGATCACTTAATCTATTTGTGTTGCTGCATCTGTACAGTTATTGAATGGCTTGCATTGTCTGCAGTGCTCTTCACACGTGCATATGAAAGGGTACTCGATTCTTTACTTCATCATCAGTTTCTATAAAGGTCATGCATCTTCTTCCTAAGCCTGTCTTCTCTGTTTGTTACGCTCGCTTCTTGTGATGTCACCAGCTCCTTTTCTTGCTCTTTTTCATATTCTTTCGGGGATTTCCTCCATTAGATTGTCATCTCTTCTGGAGTGCATCTGACAGGGTTTCCTCAGAGGTTATCTTCTTTTGAATATTCTCTGTGGTATGGTCACAACTGTGGGTGTCAAGCATGGCACAATCTCAGGCCGCCACCATACAGGTGGGAGGGGGGCAGAACTTCCTGCAGAGGCATTCCCCCGCTCCTCTACATTTTGTTCAACCATACCAGGATAAACTGTGTGATAGCACACTGCGAAAGAAAACACGAAAGGCAGTATTCATCTACCCGACTACCTTAACCTGCGAAAGGCTTGTTTACTGTCAAAATGGACTTCTCGGCAATGGCATCCCCCAATAAAATAAAAAAAGGCATGCTGTGTAGCACAACTGCCTAATCAGTCTTGTGACGAAGTGTACACGTGAGAACTGAACGAACCACTTGGAATGCATCAACAGGGATTTTGTAATCCAAGTCATGCCTTTTCACGGCACTGTATGGACTGAAGGGTAATCATTTTGTGAGCCAGTTAATTACCACAGCGGAACCGAGGCTGAAGGCCGGCATGAAACCCACCCGTGAAAGGCCGGTGTGTAATGTAAAGGCGATATTTGCTCTTCTCGAATCCTGTGCTCCTCTACTAAAAACAACAGGAGACCATACACTCTGAAAAGTTCACGAACTTCGTTTTTACATTAAAACATGTTTAATTCAATAAAAACTGGGTTTCGCTCCAGGCAAGATAGGGAAACACATTAGACTCCTTTTCCTACGTTCTCTAGGTGCTCACTTTACCACTGCATGTGCGCAGCGGCGCCTCCTCCCCTTCCTCCTCGTCGTTGTCCTTGTCCTACTGAAGTAGATTTGGAGCTCTTCTTTTTTTTCCCCAATTGCAGTTAACTTTTAAAAAAGTGAGATCAGCTTGTGCTTTCCTGCTCATCCTGTAGATATGAATACAAATCTGTGGACCGGGCCATGATAGTGCTATGAGTGAATGCATGAGCAGGAATGTATGACAGCACTATGTGGCCCTTACAGGCAGCCCTGCCCATTCATTTCTTGGCCTCTCTGCAGGCAAGCACTGTTACAGTGATGCATGGCCATGCAGATATATGGTTATTCAGACTTGGTAATGGTTTCATCGAACGTGAACAGGTTTTCCTGAATATTTACGTTTTTCACTTTATATTATTTTGTATTAATGAACACGTGTATTAAATGTCATGAAAACAAGTTACTTCACTGTACATATTTCCACATCCCACCGTCCGTCATACAGTTTACAAGGAGAACAAGTGAACACTGCTTATACAATTTGCGAAGCAGAATATTAGCTATTTTAGGCCGCTGTAGGCAGCCCTAGAGCCATGAGTCAGTTAGACTGCCTAGTGCCCATAAGGAGTCATGTATTTTGGCTGAAATTATTGTGTAGCCATATTCCAAATCAGCCAGTTGAAAGACTGAAAGGCCATATAGACAGGCTGTGCACAATGGCTCTTTTCCGCTATTCTTGGCGTCTCAATCCACAATATGATCCACCTGATCTATGTGATCAGTGCATGATACGATGTGGCCTACATTGCCATGCGTGCAACAACCAAGGGAACGGTTTTGCATACTCTGGTCAATCCAACACACTTTGGGCACTTAGAATATTGTAGGTTTTCAGCCAGGGACTGAGAGTGGTTGGCGATATGTTTCTTGCTGCTGCACCTATGTGTCTACCTGACACACGATTGACATACCCATGTCGAGGAAGGGACAGAAAAGGGTCGACATGTCATTTTGCATGTATTTGACCTCTGGCACACACTTGGTTTTTCATTTGCTAATAACAGTTATTTATATAGGCTTATGCCTAAGCACTGTACACAGAACGTATTTACATATATCATCGTCAGCCCAACCAACGTTTGTACTCATTTATGGACATTGGACGGATGAAATTCTGAGTTGTCCTTGCCGGGATTCGAACCTGTGACTTGCTATGGATTTTCTGGCTTGTGATTTTGAAAAAAAAGTAAGGAAGGCGAGATACTGCAGATGGGCTAGCAAAGAAGGTAGGCACCACTCAACGGTGGTCCATGCAGTCACACTCTGAGGGGTGGGGACTGGGAGGAGTCCTGTTTAGCAACGTCTGTCTGAGACAATCCCAGACTAGTAGGGAAGCATTACAGAGAGCAGCAGTGCTGATCTCAACGGATGCCATTGCCGACATTAATAATGTTGGCGTCCGTTGAGATCAGCGACACATAAGGTTAAAATGGAATTTGAAGAGATGGATTATGTGTTGTTAATCAACGGCTCCACTAGCTCTGGCAGACAGATGTGGGCTTGCTTGCCATGCCAGCTTCAGTAAAAGCAACACTTTTTACTGCGACTGGCGTGGAGTCCACTGTGCAGTCACCCTGGGGGACGACTTATGTGAAATGCACAGTTGGGCATATACATGTCTAACTCATGTTTAATGTCGGGATGGCGCCTCCATGATCTATGTGCACTTTTTAAAATGGACTCCTGCAATACTTCTACCAACATCATGGCGCTGAAATGCGTACTTGAGCAGTGGGCACTGTTTTTTCCTCTGCCATGCTGCATTAGCCATCCACCACGTGCCTTTTCTGCCTCCTACCGCCACATGGCACCCTATGTGATATGTGGTGATCGTATAAGCTTAGAAACCTAATGCTGCTAGTCTGGATCCATCTTCCTCTTGCGCTCGCCATACACAGTCCATCCCTAACTCTTGCTTCTCGAGGCTTCTATCTCTCCCTAATACCTACATGCCACTAGCCGCTGAGCTCCCATATACCACTCCTCCTCAGCCTCTCACTTTCCCTCTGAAAATAATAAAGTTAGTAAACGATTTCTGTTGGATTTTTCTCCATGCAATACGTATGTGCTATTTCTGTGACCTGTGCATTCCTTTTTTTAATTATTTTTTTATTTTGATATAGCTGAACAAGTCAACTTTTCAAAAGAAAAATACAAGTAGAAATGAAACAAATTATTACATTTCATTCACATATACTTATTACCATAGCCAAAATTAATAAAATCTTAACATAGACAAAAAAGGCGTCTCAAATATGAATACATGATAAAACATGAAATATCAACTTATAAAACAATGATAAAATTGTCCTCTTTTTTTTTTTTTTTGGTTGGCCATTTCAACAAACTCAAGCTTACAGCTTCACAAACTAGTCAAATGTCAAATTACAACTTGATTTCAGACGGAAGAATGACATCTAAATAATGCACTGTGACTTTTATAACAGAACATTTAATGTTAGATATTAGTGAACTCCAGATCTGGTTCTCATCTGCTTCATAATTCAAATTTAACAAACTAGCAAAAAAAAATTCTCTTGGCCCCGTTAGTTTTTCGCAAGATACTACCAGATGCTGGAGTGTCTCCTTTTCATGTGGCAATTCACAATATCGACAAAAATTCATTTTTTCTGGAATCATCTTACACCTAGCAAGGACCTCTTTCGTAAGGCAAAGATTTAACCTAACTCACAAAAATTTGTTCCGTATGTTAGCTGATGGACATTTCAAAAGATAAGCTGCCAGTTGGCCCAGATATTTATTGCCAAAGTTCTCAGACTTGAAATGCCTATATATTAGACAGGATTCTCTATTTTATATCCATGCCCATCTGTAGAACTTAGTTTTAGCGCGCAGCGGGTTTTCTAACAAAAGTGTGACCGTTATTTCTCCATCGGCCATGATGTTCACTACACAGGACCGCAATGCCAAAGGGGAAGCATGTGTTGATGAGGCCAGCTGGTGTCCAACAATGCTCAAAATACTGTTAGTTTCCAAGCCCAACAGACAGTTACAGAAAAAAACACACGTTCGCCACTTCACTCTCCAGGCCACTCAGTTCAAGCCTAATTCATATCGCAGAATTGGAAGAGGTGTACAAGTCGGAAGATGTAATATCGATTTCCAAAATCGTGCTTCCAACTTATTCCACATTTCTTTAGAGGTGTAAAGCATTGACTTGACACCATAAGTTAATACTGGAATAACGTTCTGTTCATAGAACTGTATGATATGCTTGAGGGTGAATTTCCCATATTTGTAAATAAGTATTTTATCCTGCGAAAACAAAGTAGATAATTTAGATTGTAGATAGATCAAGAAGAGAGTGCCCCTGACAGTATTCTGTACAGTCAGGCCTAGATATTTGTAATCAAGTACTTGTTTTAAGGACACATCTCCAATGGACCAAGTGCAGTTGTTAATTCTACTTTTCGATTGATTTTTACATACAAGAACTTGTGATTTGTCAAGGTTCACACTAAGATGGTTAGCTTTAACATACTTGGCAAAGGCAGACAGAAGATTCTGAAGACCGATAGGGGTCTGTGACATCAAGACCAGATTGCCAGCATACAATAACCATGCTATGCGCTGGCCCCCCAAATCAGGCGCATCAGAGACCACTTGGAGGAAAAAATGTCCCACGTCTAGGATGAATAAATTAAACAATATTGACGCCATTATGCAGCCTTGCTTAAGACCAACATACGTGCCAAAGGACGATGACAATAATCCCTCCGAGTTTAATCTCACCTCCATGGATGTGCAGAAGTGCAGCTGAATTAATGTCACTAGCAGGGCAGGTGGACAACCAAGAGACATACGTTTTTGGAAAAGCAATTCGCGATTAATGGAATCAAAAGCAGACCGGAAATCGATAAATGCAAAATACAAGGCTTGTTTCCGGGCTGCATACTGTGCTTTGAGCATATTGATGGTAATTATGTGGGGTATAGTACCCAGTCCGCTTACAAAACCGGATTGAAAAGGGTCTCTTTTATGATGTTTCTGTGACCAAATATTCATGTCTCTTACTAATAATCGGCAAAAGATTTTCCCCGGAACATCTAGCAAGGAGATGGGTGGATAACTGGCCGGATTGGCCCTATGTCCTTTCTTATAGATTGGAATGATGATAGAACGTCTCCACGACTCCGGTATTTTTCGAGAAGAGAGTATGTTCATAAACATCATATACAATATATCTGTCCAGAGGGCTGGATGTTGTTTCAGCATTAAGTTTGACAGCCCATCCGGACCGGGGGCCCTGGAGCGGCTGGCTTTATTGATGAAATGTAAAATATCACTTTATCAAACTCAATACTGAATTTAGACTGGGGCACCGTACTAAATGAGTGACAGTTGTTGATTGGTACTGCATATAGATTGGAGAAGTAATGGACCCACTTCTATTCAGTCACATCATTGGCCTGGACTGCAACCTGATGACCTACAGTTGCTTGATTTATGATTTTCCATGATTCTGCTGAATTTTTAGTAGATAACAGTTTGAGCATATTGCTGCCGTCAGCTTGATATAATTTTGCCTGCCTACCCCTTACCCAGTTTCTGTATCTAGTTTTTATGTGAGTAAGGGCCAAGGTTCGTTTATCACCAAGCAGTTTGTAAGCCTCTCTCTTTTCCGTCCTAACAGATGCTTTCTTGCTTTTGATTGTGTGATCATAAACATGGAAAAAAGCGATTTGTCTTTGCTTATGACAAATAGAGGCTGGTTGGAATCTCTGCATAAGTTCATGATAAATAACCACTGCACGTTGCTTATCACTAGATTCACACTTCAGTTGAGCGTCATAGCAATGCTTAAATGCTTCCAAGGAAAATTCTGACCAAATTAGCCTATTCCTTGAAGAGTTGGCACTAATTGAACCCTTAAGATATTTAAGTTGCTGTATGTTATTTTTACAGTTTGTGGTCCAAGTCGCATTAAGCATGTTATGGTCGCTCGCATCACTGTATATTACTTGGAAAGATTTTATTCTGTTTAACATACTTATATTGACATAAATATAGTCAATGATACTCTCACTATTGGTATGATGCCATGTTGCCTTAGGAGGTATATCAGAAGAGAAAGAACCATTTAGCATAAACAGGCCTCTGGACTTGACAAAACATGTCCATTTAACAAGACGGACCGATTCCAATTTGTGATTTGTTTCAAGGCAATGTAGGTTCAAATCACCGGCTAAAATGATGGTATCGACATTGCCATCAAGACTTGTTCAATGCGTCCAGAAACCTATCATCAGTAATGCCTATCGGATTCCAATAGACGTTGACAAGGGCACAATGGCAATAAATGCTAACAATTCTGACCATTTGAATGAAAGGGTTTGGTGAGGACCATGGGCTAAGTTTCAAGGAAGAACTCTGTTTAACAGCTATGAGCAAACCAGATACAGGCCGCCCAAGATTACCCTTGATTGCTGGAGTCAAAAGAATATCATAGCCATTCCACGTTGGAGCATAAGTAAGCCACGATTCTTGAATTAATATTACATCGTGGTCTAAGAAGGTAATTGCCTGATTATTCATTAAGTGCTTATGCCCTCTGGAATTCCAGCTGATCAAGGAGAGAGTGAATTCATGATTATTCAACTGCTAATGTTGTGAGCATTTCAAGTCACAATTGCAGACATGTGCGCCATTACTAAGTTGTTTGTTTAGTTGTGTTTAGGGAATTTGGTACACACTGTCATGTAAGGCAAGATCAGGTGATCCTAGTCCAACCTGAACAGTAAAGCCAAGGCTAAACAATTGTGACTTAGCTGCCCAAATATAATTAACCACAACCCTCGAATTTATCCAGAGTGTTATTGATGACCAATTGGACGGGTCCGTAAATTCCACTTGATCAATGTCAATCGTGCCAATGTCATCGAGCTCTGGGATTTCACTAAAGATGGTTAGAACTGAAGCTCGATTCATGTTATACTGAGGCACTGGGGAAGGGCGACAGCTCATCAATAGTGAATGGACGGCCAGCCGCTTGGTACTAGAAGTTGGGATCTTTTTTTTCATCAAGTTAGAAGAGTTATTGAGGTTTTTATTCTCCGTGGCCCTGGCTCCCAATTAGAGGCCACTAGTTCGAGTGTGAGTGTCGAGCAACTTCAATAAAATAGATTTAACCACATTTTCTAAGTCAACGGCTGAAGGAGACAAAGTTACTGGCGCCGTGCTATGATTTTGACAAGGTGACTGTGTTGAAATTTGTTTCTGTTTAGTGTTATCCTGCTGTTGGAATTGAACACCAGTTAACACTTCTTTTACCACAGAAGCATCGGGTCCACTCAAACCTGCCTTTACAACAGAAGAAGATGTTTTAAGTGTTGGCGCTGTTTGTTCATTTAATACCAACTTCAAATTCTTAAATGCAGGTTTGGCGGCCATGTAATCATCCACTGCTTGTCTTATTTCTCTGCGACGAGCAGTTTGATCCTGGTCTACCAAGGGAGGCGGAGATTTTAAAGGTTGTACTTCACACTTTTCGTTCTCGCAACTTTCAGAGGCTGCAGTAACAGCGGCATTCACCAAGGAATTCAAGGGACTATAAGAATTGTTAACAATGCTCTTTCCCAGCATAGCTGTAGCCTTCTTCATCTGGGATTGGAGCAGGTATTTTTTGGCTATAGCCTTAGAGACAGTGTTAGATGCTGTTGAAGGTAGCGAAATGTTTTTAACAAATAATTTTATTTGTGCAGTTCTCTTGGCCAAGGGTCTGATATTCTTTGTTTTCTTATTCATGTCAACCTTTTTGATCCCTTTCCTGATCGGTAAGTCAGATACATTTGTGCCGATGCCATCAAATACGGCATGGTTTGATTTTTTTTGTGTATATGCCAAGGCTTCATTTGTGACATTTGCCAAGTCAATAATCGGATGCAGAATATGAGGAATATTATGAGAATACTGTGTAAATTTATCTGTATGTATATTTGTTTGTGAGCCTACCGAATTGTACAAACAAGGCGGCTTACACATGCCTCCTATTTTCTCAAGTGTATTGGTAGTAGACAATTGCCAAGCTAAAATCTGATTGAGTTGTTGAGAATGCACATCTGCCTTATTAACAAGTGCTTCAAATAGTTTAGCTAAGGAGAGGATTGCAGTGTTCATAGAAGTTAAAGCAATCCCAGTTAACCCTCTAGAATTTTCAACCGATTCAACTGATAAAAATTGATTAACCCCAGATTTGCTTGGGGTTGGAGCAATGAAGGATATGTTTTCAACTGAATTTGCTTCACTAACATTAGTAAACATAACCAGTGATCTAGACAGATTTTCAGGTATAGTATTTGTGGTAAAACAGGACGCATTTGAATCTAGGTCAATTACCGTCAAATCGTAATTGCCTGTTGTTTTAGACAAATTTAAGTTAGACACATCAATATGAGATGGAACAGACAACACAGGGGGGGAGACACAGGTTAAAACATTGCTCAGGAGAGCACTATCCGTTAAGGACACATTTTCTTCAGCAAAGGTTACCATAGGGACAACCTCTGAAGCATACACTTGCCCACCCATCATTTTCGCCACTTTAAGATCATGTTTAGGAGATTGTTCAGAGTTCAGAGTAGTAGATTGCCATTGGGGGGTAACGGTTTGCAACTGAATTTTGGGAACAACTGGTGTATCTAGACATGATTTGACAACAGCGATAGAATTATTTTGTTGCACATCATTGGCATCCGGGTGCAACACTTCCTGGCAAAATGGGCGAATGTCCATCCCCAATAAAATTTCAGCCTTGGACTTTAATTTGAGTTTGGGTATGCCCAGTCGCGGTGTGGAACTAAGCTGCGATGTTTTGGAGGGGCCATGAGCTAGATCAGAGGAGAAATGTTCACCATTGGAGCAATGAGCAACAGTCACTACGGGCATGCCCGTTTTCAGAGTAGAAATGCCCCTTTTCATAGCGTGGTGGAGACTCAGAGCACTGAAGCCCAAATAAACAATACGTATGGGGAAGAATGTTACAAGTCAAACACTAATTCTCTCCCACTTGCTTACCATACATAAGGTGCAAAACGCACACTGAACCGTGTGCAATGCAAGCTAATTACAAATTCACTTTCAAGTAATTACAAATTCACTTTCAAGTAATGCTCACAATGTTCCACCCTAAATCAATAGCCTTTAAATGCAGCCTTGAATTTTTACTTGCGTACTTGCCCAAAGGGACTCCCCAGCCCCCACGCCTCTCAGCCTAACAGCACAACAGTACTTCAAAGGTACTTCCAAGATGCGCGCGCGGGTGAGCATGCACACAATGCTATATTGAGCTGCAGAGGAGGCGAGTAGGCAAGGGGCAGGGTCCCAAGGGTCACGCTGCAAAGGCTCTGAGGGAAAGAGAACAAAAAAAAACTACATAACACACATGTGCGTAAGAGAAAGAAACCTCCCCCTTGCACCAGCACCAGCCCCAGTCCCAGCAGCTCGAAGGTGCAAAAGTATGTTTACTGCGGTATAGGCAGTCGCAAACACGGCATTTAGCTTCCCAGCACCTTCTTCTTGCGCATGGAGCGCGATGTGGGAGCAGAAAAACAACCAAGTCCGCAGCACAAAAGCGAGTCCAACACACAGCAAGAGCCCTCAACACGAGCCCGCAGCACAACAGTACTTCAAAGGTACTTCCGAGGTGCGCGCGCGGGTGCGCACGCACACAATGCTATATTGAGCTGCAGAGGAGGCGGTAGGCAAGGGGCTGGGTCCCAAGGGTCACGCTGCAAAGGTTTGTGGTATAGGCAGTCCCAAACACAGCGTTTCGCTTTCCAGCTCCTTCTTCTTGCGCATGGAGTGCGATGTGGGAGCAGAAAAACAACCAAGTCCGCAGCACAAAAGCGAGTCCAACACACAGCAAGAGCCCTCAACACGAGCCCGCAGCACAACAGTACTTCAAAGGTACTTCTGAGGTGCGCGCCTGTGCATTCCACGTGTCTCAACTTTGAGCAACTGAAGCAATGATGACTCAGCGAGACAGACACTAATTAGAGGTAGGACAAATGTTATATTAATTAAGTGGCAAACAAGTACATTTTTAGCTTAGTTTCTCCCCCTCAGATAATGCCTAAAATCCCACCTTAGTAAGAGGATGAATGCATATGAATGCCAGTAACAGCATGACAAAATTATATTTTTCCATCCTTACTGGATATCTATATAATGCATTTCTTTATGCATACAAGCTTGTATTTGAGAATAGCTGGTACTATGTTGTCTCAGACATAGTACCAGCTATTCTCAAATACCATCTGCTGTAAAATACACCATCACTCTTGCACACGTAAGAATAATGTATCACTGTTAGACTGTAAACCTAATGCGTTTTACGTCATATTTCTGTGGGTTTGGACAGTAAATTGCACATTTTTTAAGCCATTTTTCACAGAATTTCTAGATGGAGGAGAAACCCCTGCTTCCTCCTTGGTGTGGGTTGGGTGCACTTGCTGTGCTCGCTCCCTAATTCGCCCCCAGGAATTTACACCCCACCAACTTTCAAAGTTACCAGTCCCACTGATTGTGAACTCATTCCTTGACCTAATGACCTTGTGAGTTATGTTAAACGCTTCAAAGGAGAGCAGATCAGAAACCACTTCATCGGGTTGTAAATACCCTTAAAGAAATCTAACCATGCAATAGGCATATATGGATCCTTGGCTTTTTTATGAGATATATTCTGTGATTTGTTTACTTACCTGCGAGTTAACAATCATTGTCTTCCCACTCCTTTTACCCTTTGTCACTTGCTCCGCAGACACCAAAATGTATCTAAGATAGTGTTAGTCTGGCACGTCTTTCTTGCGGGTTCAGATATTTCCTTGTCCAAGTATTCTCCCGAAAGATTTTATTCTGGGTTTACCTATCTTTTCTTTCTGGCTGTCTTTTCCTCTCGAATTCATCTTCTTTTTTTCTAATTTCAGTTTCACTCTCCACTTTACGCCCCACTCACCCAGTCTTCTCCCTTTTCTGTAGTTTTTAGTGTGGACAATAGGCTTGCTGCTGCCCTAGAAGTGTTTACATATTTTACTTCAGATTTATGTATGATTTCAGCTTTGCTGGGAACTCATGATGCGCCTAGTCACCTATCTTGTGAAACCTATTGATACAAATTTTAAATTCCAATTTCTGTTGGTCAGGAGTACGTGAATTGTCCGGTCTAATCAGTAAATGATGGCCTTCAGACAGGAACCATGTTTAATTTTAGGATTAGCTAAACCAGGTTCTTTCAGTAAATGATGTGCAAAAAGATTTTCCCAGGATGCATTTCATCTTGTGTTTTCCAAGCAGAAGAGACTCTGCTTGGAAAACTCACACGAGCACGTTGAATCTCGGCAGGAAAGTTGATACTTAATCGTTCTCTAGATCTGAATCTTTCAGAACGTTGCAAATAGAGGCCTTCACCCTACATATTTTCACTTTCATTCCTTCCAGTCAGCTGTGGGTGGTAAACAAGGGTAGCTAACACTGGAAAGGAACTTCCTCTGGCAGGAGCTGATGCACTAAGTTGAGTTTCCTTTTTGTATTTTTCAAAAGCCTGTAGCATCCTCATTTTATAATCACGGAAGCCAATGGAGATGTGTGTTGGGGTGGGGCATTGGGGAGGGTAAGTGAGGAGGGAGGAAGCTGGAGCCAAAAGGGGCAACACGGCAGGACATCGCGGCACATGGCCAAGCAGAGTGCTTGAGAACGCATGTTTGTATGAGCAAATAGGTCCTGCGTTTTCTCACACCTGCTTGGCTGTGTACCCCCTCCAGGGTGCTGACATAATGTAATCTAGTGCAGAGAGGAACTGGGAACACTAACTCCAATATTAGCGGATAATTGGAACCCAACCGGTTTTGTTCAAATCATCGTAATAGATTGCACTAATTGTTATTATATTTTTAAGGCTAGTAAAAATGCTTCGTGACCATGAGGGCTCCTTGGAGAAAATGTTCAAGAAAAACTTGAGATATGCTCTCCCCTCCAGCCATAAAAAACACAGGAATCTTTAAGAATGGGCCTTATTGTTCCAGTTTTTTAAAACAGGAGACAGAGCTCTCCCTTCCTATTATCAACAAATCTCTCCTATTGATGCAACAGTACAAATCCTGCAAAAGATTCTCCCAGTAAGCGTGGAGACCTGGTGCAGAGACTGGGATATCTTTCCTCTGATGTATTATGGTTTTAGACATATTCTGGGCACTCTCGAAAAAACACCTAAACTCACAATTTGACTATGTTGTCAGAGCTCTTTTATGGGAGATACTGAAAGACGTAGAAATGAGTTATGCTTTACTAAATCGATCATATATATTTATATATATAGAGTGAAACAAGTTTAGTTGAAGGGACGTTAAGATGAAAATGTAATGCAAGAAACCTCTGAAATTCAGCAGACAATTCAGGCAAAGCCACCTTAACTTTTCGCCCTGTGTCGCGCAGCATATGACCACAATGACGACATCACAGATTCCATCACTGGTACGCCGTACGGGCATCAATGATTGAATCACTATTTACATTTCTGATGACATCAGATACAACCTTGTAAGGAACAATAAACAGGCACACATGCATGGTTTCAGTAGTTGTGGAGCATTCACTTGTCTTTATTAAAGAATCTAATTTAAAATATAAATAATACATTTTTTTAAATGCCTTTACTTTCGTTAAATAGCAAGCAATTAAAATGCTCCGTTGTATAGAATGTAGCTGATTGTGGCAAATATGCTTTTGATATTTTTAAGATACTGTAATATGCATGTACAGTAGCAATAAAATGGTAATAGAAATAGAGTGAAATAGAAACATTTTTAATCCTGAGTGTTTGGAAAATGTTAAATATACAGAAGTAAATGTTCCATTGTACTTATTATAAAAACAGTGTATAGATGCATATAAAACAGAGTGTGTGCGCTTAAGTATTAGGATACATTATATGAATTCTAAGTATGAATACTACATAATTACATATATATGTGCAAAATAAATGAAGCTTGGAAATTGAAAATTTACCATTAGACATGTCATTGGATTTATATGACTTTCACTGATTTCTTTATTAAATTCATTATGACTTATTAATTCACTAAAACAGATAACCTTGGTAAAGAAAATTAATCTTTACATACTATTTTCTGTTGCACTCATTTTTGAAAGTACTTCAACTTGTGGACCATACTCTAAATTCCAAAAATGACAGCAGAATAAAATGTACCTTGAAATTACAGCAGAATAAAATGTGCCTTGGAAATATGTATTATAATTAAGGTCAGTCGGACTCCCATAGGATCCCCTCAAAAATCAATTGTTAATAGCTTTTGATTCGAGTAATGGATTTGACTGAAATTTGGGAAGTGATTAAGGATCCGCGCCCCCTCACTCCCCCGCCAGACTGCAAAATGTTGTATAGATTTGTTAATAAGAGAACAAAAATATTTTTTTCCTCCAAAAGTGCGGCCTACTTCCCATTTATTTTCCCATAGTCAAACAAGGTCAATTTTCCCCAAAAACACACAGCCCAAACCGCTGGATGGATTTGGACCAGGTCCAAAACAACTTGGGCACGAAGTGTTGACTCGCGATCCCTGCTTGGTTTGGGGTTATTCCGTGCAGTAGTTTTTTAAATATTAAGTAGATAGCTATATCTCTGGCATTTACCCGAAATCAGGGTTTTTTAGAAATTAAACGACCGCCATCTTGTTTTTCTCTCGATGGGAGAGATATCCACTGCTATAGCCAAGGATATGGAAGAACAGAACAGAGGAAAAAAAGCTATTTGCAGGTCAACAACATGCACATGCCATTAGGCTAGAGGTGAGGGGGTGGCTAGAGGGCACCAAGTGACATTTGGGAGTTGGAGGGGGTCTAGGGACTGAGTTTGCAACACAACGTTTTCTGTAGCCTCGGCTATAGCCTCGAATAGCTGACATGTCATAGCAAACTGTACCACAGAAACAATATTTGTTGGGGGGGAATGGGAGAGAGCAGGGGAGGTGAGCAGGTCATCTAGGGAGTGGGGGAGCTGGCACAGATGAAGGGGTGTTCAGTGAGGGCCTGGGGGCAGGAAAGCATTTTATTTCTGGCCGTTTTGCCGATATTCATGGCTACATCCGAGGCTAGAGAGGACTACAGATATCCCTGAGTAAAAATAGTTCCCTGCTGGTGGCTATACATTTTGGGGTGTCTGTGATTTGTTTCTTTTAAAAAGTTATTTGTGTAGGTATACTGGCGTCAGCGGTGAAAAATCACTGGCCATCGCCAAAGGTCATGGTCAGTGACACGGTAGGTATTTGGGATTCTTATCTATATTGGCTGTGTGTTTTCCACCCTACATACGGTGTATTTTAGCCTATGTGTTTTCACCCATGGTATTATATCTTGTGTAATTATACCTATTAAATGTATCTCCACCTAGCCTCCTGGCTCGGTTGTCTGATGCTAGCATTTCAGGTCAGGTCCTTGACTGGTTTCAAGCTTTTCTTTCCAACTGGACCCAGTCAGTATCCCTGCCCCCTTTCTGCTCCTTCCCGGGATTGCTCTCCTGTCGTGTCCCCCAGGGATCAGTGCTTTCTCCTATCCTTTTCAATATGCACATCCGTCCCCTCCTTCTTCTTATCCTGTTGCATGGGTTTAGATATTACTCTTACGCCGACGATACGCAGATTCTGGTTTGGCTGGACCTCAGCAGGGCCGACATTGCGTCTCGGCTACGGAGCTCCTTGGAATATCTCGGCGCCTGGATGATGGCAAATTGGCCAAAGCTCAATGAATCCAAAACTGAGGTGCTGGTGGTTGGCACCTCCAGTCCCCACTCTTTTTGGACCCCAGAGTTCTGGCCTATTGCATTAGGTACCTGCCCTATACCTGCGACATCAGTTAAAAACATGGGGGTCATGCTTTCCTCTTCTCTCTCCATGGCACCTCAAGTAGCCTCTGTATGCAAGTCTGGGCACTGTAAACTGCGGATCCTTCACAAGGTGCTCCCTTTCATTCCGGCTGAACATCATGCCCCGTGATTGCTGCTTTAGTTCTGAGCACCACCGATTATTGTAACTCTCTCTACCTGGGTCAGCCGAGCTATCTCACCAAGCGCCTTCAACTGCTTCAAAATTCCGCTGCTCGGGCGGTGGTATGCCCCCCTGTGCCCATATGACCCCGCTTCTCAGGCAACTACATTGGCTGCCGAATGAGAAGCGTATTCTCTTTAAATCTTTGTGCCTGGTACGCTGCGCCTTCTATACACAGGGCACCAAATACATACAGGCAACATTTTCCTGTTATGTGCCATCCCGGGCTCTGTGCTCCCAGTCAGCTTTACTGATCTCTGTTCCTCGAGTTACACTTTCCCGGATTGGGGGCCGCGGTTTTTCCGTGATGGCCGCGAATACCTGGAATAGTCTTCCACTGCCTCTCCACGCTACTGACAATCATCTGTCATTCGACTGTGCTCTAAAGACATATCTGTATTAGGTCCTCCTTCTGCTGCACCTTCTGCTCCACTTCAGTGCCAAGATACCTTCGGGTGAACGCACGCTTTATAAATTTACTTAACATAACATAATTTACTGTCATGTATTATACACTGCTATCTTTATCATCATCTATTTTACATAACTACATAAGCAGGCTTTTACTGTATTGATATTTCAACTTCTATTGCATTAGAAATCCCAAAGTGTGTCCCCCCCCTTAACTAACAATTTGTAAGCGCGGTTATAAAAACATTCAATGAACTCTAACCACGGTTATATTAAAAAATATTTTGGGGTATTATTTTATTGTATTTGTGTATTCATATGTGAAAGGTAGTCCTTAAAATGACTGTTTTTGGATACACTGGGTGTAGTATTTTAGCACATTTTGAGTTCTGTTTTGATGTTATGAAGGAACACATGCAGTCTTTCTCTGTTTCCAAGAAAATAATTATGTAGTTTTGTTCATAGAACTCTCTATGCACTGTATTCTCATTGTTTGTGTCAAACTCATGTTTTACCTGTTTTTGAACTTTATCCACCCCACCTAACCCCAATCCTGTGTATCCTAACTACTGTGTATACTTCATCAACATCCACTTTAAATAACTTCATGAGCAGTAATTTATTTTATTTACGCCTTTTAAGGGGCATTGTATCACTACTTTCTCTTTTGTCATTTATATTGCATACAAATATATATATATTTTTTAAATAATTCGTATAGCCATGGCTATACAAAAAGGGAATGATTGGAGTATTGAGGATTATGGCTAGCAACAGCAATGACTGGGGTTTTTACCTATTCAGCACCCACCCATTATATACCAGCAAATGGCACGTCGAGTGTTTGCGAGCGTGTATTAGCCGTGGGTAATAACATCCAAATCGATGGTTCTCTATAACTGTGGCTATAGAAAGCACATGCATAGGTGCGTTAATGCTTTTTTGCTTTTTTGTTGTTTGTTCTGATAGATGCGGCTACTGTTATAGCCGCATCTATTGAACCATACATTTTCTGTGCAATAATCATATTTGTATGTGGATGAAACAGGTCCAAATTTAATCTGTGTGTGTTATTTTGTGTGCATAGGTGTTCCCTTGTCTTATTTGAAGTTTTGAAGGTTGGCTTAGTTTGGTTTTCAGTTTGTAAAAAATGTACTTGTAAATGAGGCTACAAGAAAGTTTTGTAGCCACGTTGAATAGCCGCGGTTACTAGAGATGCTGGGAAGGGTTTTATATGTGTTTCAGGGTTTCTAATTGTCTAGTGTTAATTTTGCAAATATGTACTTCTTTGTGATAGGTTGCAGTGAATATGTGTTAGTCATTTTACTAATTCTCTTGTAATATAGTCCTTGTTTTCTGCTTTTGATTCGGAAACTATGAAACCCATCATTTTGTCTACTATTTTTATTTTGACTGCATAACTCACACTGTGCAGTTCATGCTACCTGTGACAAAATACGATTGGTATTATTCATTTGTTTGTCATTGGTTTCTTGAAAGTTGTATTTGATAATATGTTGATAATGGGGCTTTGTGTTTTTTTTGTACGTTACTATATTTGTCAACAATGAAGTGGTCCTGCTGTATATGTAGAAAGTGGGTGGGAACAATCGTTGAAAGTTGTTTATTAGGAAAGAAAATGTATTTCAGAGCGGTGCATGATATAGAATTTCTGGTTATACTTCCTGCTCTCAAATGAAAAGAATGATCACAGAGCAGTAGAAATGTGATTTAATTCATAATGTGTTTTTAATCAGTTATAGTGTGTATTAAATTGCTTTTTGGGGTGATCTGAAAATGTGTGTGCATTAAAAGATTTGTTTTGTTTTTTGCTGGTGTGGGGTGATATGAAAATGTGTGTGCTTTAAAAATATGTTTTGGCTGGAGTGTGTTACTGTGTGGTTATCGATAACCTATTTGTGTGGCTATCGATAACATATTTTAAACACATTATTTTGTAGCTGGGCAGATTGGGTATAGGTAGGATGGGAGGAGGTTGGGTGGAGGTGGCTAGAACAGAGGAAGCAATAAAAGTGGAAGGGAGTGATGCAGATGTGGTTTTCTACAGAGCATACATGTGTGCAGTTTATAGGCCATGGGTTAGTAAATTGTAATGGGAATTAGCCTTCATATATGGATCCTCCACATTGTTGTAATGGAATTGGATGAGGTGCTGAATCAAAGTAGAGGTTGCAAAAGATTGGGATGCTTTATTGGAAGCTTCCATCTGCCACAGTTTATAATAGAAACACACTGAACTTCTTTAATGTTCTTTTTACTCAATTGGTACTTGACACAGAAATAGTGCCAACTGTCAGGGACAGTTTTCTGGGCACACTAGTTCTTTCAAGGAGTTAAGGTGAATATTTAGCATACGAGAATCAACTCAAATCTGAGATCCGAGAATCAACTCAAACTTGTTCAGCCTCGGTTCTCACTGGTGTCCGCGGGTGATCTGAGCTTTGATGTGTGTGGCCCAACTGCCTGGAATTCCGTTTCGCTGACTCTTAGATCCATTTCTTTGACTTTGGAGTTTAAAAAGGGACTTAAGACAACATGGTTGAATCAGTCTCCTGATTTGTTGCCCTATGCCTCTTCCCCTGACATTTTGATCCTTTCTGACTTGATCCTTCACAATTTGTCTCTTCCTGTTTTGTTTTGTGTTTTTTGTGTGCGCCCTGTGGCCTGCAGGCATGTGGTGCACTGTATAAGAATTCTAATAAATAAAATAAATAAATAAATACACATGCACATCTTCTTAACTTTGTTTTATTGCATTTTCTTGTTGGTGCTGAGTAGGTTTCCTGTAAATTCTGAGCAAGTGATTCTCAAATTCCCCAAGAAATTGACAATGCTCAATGCAAGCTGTTTTGGAAGGAATGGTATTAGTTGTGCAAATTCTTATCACGTTGAAAAGAAATAGAATAGTTTTTCCAGTGCAAATTGCCCTAATAAATACAGGCGCACTATGGGCTTCAGCAATGCAATTTCTGTCCACAATAAATGAAGTATGTGTTTGTTGTGTGTCATATATTTATGACTTTTTAACAATGTTTATATCTTTATACTGCCAGCAATTGCTCTGATGTTCTAAAGTAGTTCTGCTGTAACCAAGTAGGGTGTGTTCTCACACCATGATGGAGTTGTCATATTTTAAACACATTACTTTGCAATCAAGCATATAGGTAGCATAGTAGGAGGTTCGTTGGAGGTGGCTGGAACAGAGGAAGCAACCGAAGTGGAAGAGAGTGACACACACATGTTTTGTTACGGAAGATACCTGTGCACACATTATAGGCCATGGGCTTGTACATTTTGATGGAAAATAGCCTTCCTATAGGGTTTCTTCACATTTTTGTAATGGAATCAGATGAGATGTTTAATCAAATTAGAGGCTGTAAAAGTTTGGGATGGTTTATTAGAAGATTCCATCTGCACCAGTTTAAAATAGGAAACACATTGAATTCTGTTAATCTTCCTGGTTCTTTACTGCTACTTGATACAGAACTACTGGCAGCTGTCAATTACAGTTTTCTGGGCACACTGGTTTTTCCATGGAGTTAAGGCGAATGGTTAGCATAACCATGCACATCTTCATAACTTTATTTCATTGCAGTCGTGCAGTTTGGATATAGGATGGATAGGATTAGGTTGGGTGGAGTTGGCTGGAATAGAGAAAGCAATACAAGTGGAAGAGAGTGACACAGATATGCTTTTCTACAGCAGATACATGTGCACAGATTGTAGTCATGGGTTTGTGCATGTTGATATAAATTAGCCTTTGTATAGGGTTCGTCTATATTTTCGTAATGGGAGTGGATGAGGTGCTTAATTAAATTAGAGGTTGGCAGAAGTTTGTGATGGTTTGTTGGAAGCTTCCATCGGCAATAGCTTACAATAGGAAACACACTGAACTTTTTTAATTTCCTTCTTACATCGATGCTACTTTACACAGAAATACTGCCAGCTGTCCGTGAGAGTTTTCTGGTCGCACTGATTCTTTCATGTAGTTAAGGCGAATATTTTGCATACCCCTGCACATCTTCATAACTTTCTTTCATTTCTTTTTTCTCTGTGTGTTGAGCAGGTCTCCTGTAAGGTTTGAGAAAGTAATTTCCAAATTCCCCAAAGAAAGTGACAGTGTGCAATGCAATTTCGACTTATCCCTAGTGTTTATTTTATTTATATGTTGAAATATGTCAGCAGGCTATGTAGTGATTTTTTTAAAAATCAGACAAAACAGAACAAGTAAGACATGTTTATTTTTCAACAAACTGGTGTTTCTTAAATAGCAGATGGACACAATTTTTGTTAGGGTTTTCTTTGATGAAAGATTTGCCAAATAATTTGCCCTTGGCTGCTTCTGCCTTTGATGTTGGTAGCTTGCTCAAAATAGGATCAATTTATACTATGGTGGCCCTTGTCTTTTCCATTGTGATTGTACTGTTTGTATTATGCATTAGGCATATGGCTTTTGGGGCCAATTTTGTGAGAACCATAGGGTCTATTCTCCTCCATTTTGCCCAGCGGTGTTCTGAACCTTCTCATCATGTACACTGCTATTGCTGTTGGTGGCTTCCATTCTGATGACCAGGGAGGAATGAGAGTGTCTGAGTCAAAGTTGTCTCCATTCTCCTTCTGATTTTACTTGCTTTTTCTTTTCTTTAGGGTTTTTTTTTCTTTATCTTCACTGGAAGATGACAGCTTTTCTGTCTTCTCTTGCTGTCGTTTTCCTCAAGCTAGCGGGTTGAGGATATTTTGTTACCGTGTGCTTTCTTCTATGCAAGATCTCAGTGCTTTTTTGCCATTTTTATTTTTTATTCTTCTGTGGTGTACTCAGAGGTGTGTGGTCATCATGTGCCCTCTGGGCTATCTATTTTCCCACATTTTCTCTACCATGGTTGCCTGTACTTCTGCTCTTGTCCATGCCTGGGGAAAACTTTATTTAAATCAGCATGAGGGATAGATTCTGTGAACTATGTCTCAAACTTGCACCTAACGCCGTCTGGATGATCTGGCCCATACTTGGCTGCATCCTTTTTTGGCTTACATGTGCTCTTACCTGTTCATTGCAGCTGTGAGCGGGAGTTGTGCAAAATCAACCCCCACCCATTAATGGTGCTGCCAGGAACAGCAAGAGTCTAGAAACACCTGTAGAACCGGAGCACCACATTCAAAGTGTCATCAGAAATGCTAGGGAGGTTCGGAGAGGAGACTTCATTTTTGTGTGGCATTGTCTTTTTAGAGTTGCCATTTTTGTTATTATACATTTTCCTTACCAGTTGGACATGTTAACATGTCAAATTATGAAACCCCTGTAGACAGTTGGAGATATTTCAAGGTGAAAGAACAGTGCTCTGAAAAGGGAGGCAGAGGATGTTCAATGCACATTGTGCAAGAAAACACTAAGACGTAGCCCTTCTACTGTTCCATCACAAAGCCTGGGTACATCAATCATAATAAATCATCTGGTGCAAGTCTATCGGGATGATGTGGATGATACATATCAGAAATTGCATGAGCACCACAAAATAAACATGCATGGGGCTCATGTATTACATGCATGGAAATCGGCACCACGTCCAGCACCTGAATCCACCAGTACGATGCCACCAACACTGAATGAACCCTTGACTTTGGCAGCAGTGTCAACTCCACATGTTCCAATTTTACTGGCTCCCAATGCCTAAGTTATGAGAGTCATCTGTGATCTATGCAACCAATGGGTAGCTGTGGGAGGTGCCATAAGTAGAATTAAGGCAAGTTAATAGCCGAATACCAGATTAATTGTAAACAGTTATAGCATTAGACATAAATGTATTTACAAGTTTGCTTATTCAAACTTTTTTAATAATGTAGGCTGTGATTGCAGAAGTCACACTGTGCTCATGCTTACTCTGTTACTGATGTAAACATTGGTGAATCTTTTGGATAAGCAGATAGTAAGTGTCATTTAGAGCTTGCTGTATGATAAACTATTATTTTCCTTAGATTTCTATTTGTAGATTCAAGAAGATCTATATTTGAACTCTTTTTTTATGCATATTACTTTTCAATAAAAAGAAAAACATGTAAAGAAATCAATTTACACACAGGTTAGGGTCTTTTCAGTCTAAGTGTGTAATATATTGCACATCTGTGTTGCCAAACATTATTATTTAACCATAAGCACTAAACCAGGGGGGCATTACTGCATTAGGTAATGCCCAAGGGTCTTTTGTCGGGCCTGTAAAGATGTCAGTTAATTATGTATCAACCTCCACCAATTAAAGGTGCTGCCAGCAACAGCCAGAAGGCCTCATTATGAGTTTGGCGGTCCAGAAATAAGGGTGCCGGTAGCATGGTACCAGTACCCTTTCCGGACTGCCAAACTAAGAGTTTGCTGGTAGGGGCACGGAACTCCAGGCATGCCTGATCTCCCGGGATTTCAGCACCCTACTTGCAGTGTTTTTACTGAAGCACCGTCACCATTAGCAATGGTGCCGGTGCTTCAGTGACTCCATTCCCATGGAGTCCTATAAGACTCCACAGGAATGGGGATTTACCATTTCCGCTGCCTGCCATAATTTCCCGGTGGCACCGGGAAGTCAGGTGGTGGAAACAGTGTTACTAGGTTGCTGGTCACTCATAGCTTAGTGGCATGTTTTACTGGCAACTCCAAATGAGGCGTAGAGTCTTGAAACAACTGCAGCGCTGGAGCACTCCATTTGAAGAGTAATCAGAAATGCTAGCGAGGTCAGAGAGGAGGCATTTCATGAAGAGTCTACAAATATGCTTCTCCTATCTCCAGCAGTACCACTTGGATGAGCGAGAGGCCTTCCCAGGATCTTCTCTTTCTGATGCAAAGCATCTGCCAGAAGTTTTCACCCACTTCATCCCGGCTACTAATAGTGTCTTTATGCGGTTGCAAGACACTCTGGCATTTCACAACTGAAAAAAGAAAAAAAAGATGTCCCCCATGGAATGAGATATGAAGTCTGTTCACCCTTTCAATGGTGGCTATTTAAAACAGAAAAAACAACTAAACAACGAAGATGGCTGCCATTGAATGGGAGAAGGTACTACATATAGTCTCTTCTCCCTTTCCATGGCAGCTATTAAAAAGATAGAAGAAAAAAACAAAGACAATGGCTGCTGTGGAAAGGGAGAAGGGAGTACATGTAGTCCCTTCACTCTTTCCATGGCAGCCACTCGCAGAACGAACTCCAAGGGACGTAGTGGTGACTGGTGCCTTGTCTGGCTGCTAAGGACCCAGTGAGGGCCAATCACATTCTTTGGAACAATCCGATTTCCCCTTGTCGGTTACTAATTGTACTTTAAACTGTCTACTTGGATAATATTAGAAAAAGTAACACATTCATGATATAGCGGAAAATCAATACTGTTACATGATCTGATTACCTGTTACAAACAGGGACAAAGCCACGTAGCTGCAGTTTTGCAGCTTTCAAAGTGATTGAGCGTTTCCTCAATGCAGCTACAGCTACGTGCAGGCGCGTCTACTCGTTGATTTAGGCGATTGGTCAATAATTTAGGCATGAACACATCATTGCGCTTGGGTGTACCCACGCATACAGAAAACACATTCTGGTTCATTATATCACGTAACCGCAGTTATACCCCTCTCCCATGCACATCATTCCTGTTTTCTGTCATTGCTTTTTGTCTCTTGGTGGTTGAACCTCTTTGTAAGCCTTCAGGAACCTTTAAAAGCAATACCTTGATTTATCAATTCCTTTCTTACCTTTCTTCTTCCTATACCTTTGTTATTTGTCTTGTGCATTGTATTTTGCCATTTTTGGTTATTTTAGCTTGTTTTTTATTTTTAAAGATTTTTTTATATTACGTGGCAGAGTTCTTTTTGTGTTGTGTATTTGAGCAGTATTTATTTTTCCTCCACGGTCCTGCATTTGAAAATAACTACGACCAGCAATGATGATGAGGTGGTGTGGGTGGATTCAACTTTACCACTATGGAAGAAGCAATGTGCACGAAAAAACATGTCTGACAGTTGGCAATATTGTCGTGTAAAGAACCAACACAGCAAAAAGTAGATTGAGGAGGTTATGTGAAATTTTTGTGTTAAGGTTTTGCGCAGTGGACTTTCACAGAAGCCGTCACAAAGCTTGGAAACATCCACTTAAAAACAACTTCTTGTCCATGTTCATTGGGATGAAGTGGATAAATCATATAGGAAGGTTCATGTGAAACATAAGGTGAAAGCACATGGAGCACAGACTTCCAACATGATTACTAGCTATTTTCCACCAACTAAAACCCAACCTCAGTCCATCATACCTGCATCTGATCTTTCTAACTTTATTGTGATGTGGAAAACCTGTCAGAGCTTGATCGAGGTGGAAAGTGGCACCCTAGACGCTTTGAGTGAGGCTCTTTCATATCATACGGGCAATTGCCAATGCTAGGTATATTTTTAAGTCTACTAAATAGAAATAATTTTTGTTATATGTATGAATCCTAGTGCTTTTACCTTCACAGTTCCTACCTCTTTTTTCCTCATCTACAAAATGGTCATTTTTAGGGCCAACTTTTCAGTTATAAAAATAGACAATAAAACATACTGTATATATGGATCAAAGACCTTTAATTGATCCTTTGAATACAGTGTGTGTTTAAAAAAAAGACATATCCTTATGCATTTCATTATAATCGCCATTATCCCCTGTGGAAGCGGTGGGTAACGCCCCAGTCCTTGCTGCATTTAGCCACGCATGCATCCTTGGTAGGCGCGGCTATGAGACCATTTAAAAAAAACATCATATGTACATATATATGTGGACAGTAGTCTTGTAAAGATTTATTTTAGGATACATTGAGTGTAGGCTTTGCACAAAGTTACTGTAACATTTTAATCACTTTCTATTCTTCTATTCATCAACAGTACATATAAATGTAAACACTTTAAAAAGTTAAGTAAATATGCAAAGTTTTTTAAGAACATGTTTATTTGAGGGGAATTTGGTTGCACAATTTCTTTTTACTTTACTTTCTAATCATGATACACTGTTTTCATTAGCCCAATTGTTTGTAATATTAATGTCAATTATGTGTGAAATAAAAAAACGTGAAATTCACAGAAAAATATTCAGTCACAGGGACAGTAAGGTGAGTAATACATTGGGCTTCATTACGAGGTGGGCGCAAAGGGATACCGGGCACCGTTAAGGACATCGGTGTCGGTAATCCCTTTGCGCCCTATTCCGAGGTCTCTAGCGGGTCCCTTATGGACGGGGCCCGTTAAGGGACTTCAGAGCTAATAAAGGTACTGCGATTTGCGGTACCGTTATTAGCGCCTTCCCCCTTCCCATTGAGCCCTATGGGGGCTGAAATGGGAATGGGGAATGGCTTTTTCAATGGGGACTTACCGGTCCTGCAAAGGTCGGAATAGACCGGTGGTCCCCATTGAACGCGGGCGGACTCGGTACCGGTATTGGAGGTAGTCATGGCGCTAATAGCACCATGACTACCTGCAACCTCGGAATGAGGCCCATTGTAAAAAAAAACGTGAAATTCAAGGAGAAAACTTTAGTTGCAGGAGCATTAAAGTGCAAAATACATCGTAAAAACACTTGAAATTCAAGGACAAAACTTTAGTTGCAGGAATGTTAAGGTGAGCAATACATTCTAACAAAACCTTTGAAATTCAAGGAAATAACGTACGTTTCAGGGACGTTAAGGTGAGAACTTAATGCAACAAAACCCCTGAAATTCAGCTAAAGCCACCTTAACTTTGCGCACCCTATTTTGCAGCCTTTGACCACAATGATCACGTCACCGATCACATCACTGATGATATCACTAATTACATTACAGCAGTAACTGGCATTAAACATGGCCTTCAGCCATAGTCAGTGTGCATGTCCAAATATATTTTAACACATTAATGCGTACTAGTCGAGGCCTTCAGTTATGGACAGTGATCAGAACCTTCACCCATGTGCACTGAATATTTTAAAACACTAACAGGCTACCAATCATAGATTGTTGCCTTTACCAGTGGATACATCTTTCAACCATGTCCACTGTACATTATATACACTGATGAGGCACTAGCCATGGACTTTAGCACAGTACTGACCAATGGCCACAATCATTTGCTGTGTCCAATATTTATTTATATTTTAACATATAAATGGGCCACTAGTCATGGATTTTGACCTTAAGCAGATTGTACATCTTTTGGCCATGTCTACTGTACATTTTAAAGTAATAAAATGCAAATAAGCGATAGCCTTTGCCGTGCCCACTATGTATTATACAACTGTAACCAGCCACTCGCTATGGGCTTCAGCCGTGCTCACTGTATATTATATACACTAATCAGCCACTAACTGTGGTCTTCAACAAAACACTAGCCTTTGGCTGAGCCGACTGTATATTCTAATATGTTTGGGTCACTAGCTATACCGTTTAGCCATGGCCACTGACTTCAGCTTTCAACATTGCCAACTGTATATTTTAAAACAGCAATGGGCTACTAGGCATGGCTTTTAACCATGCACACTGGTATTTTTGAACACTAGCCAACAACTAGCTATAGCCTTTGGTGCTAGCCAGTGACCACCATCTTTGTCATGGCAAAGTCCACAGCCTAAATTGTTATTAAGGTAATCAAAGTTTTCATGAGCTAACTTATAAATGATGTTATGCCTAATTCCATTATTGATGTGAAACAGTTATATATATTGTAATTAGTGTTGTCACCAGTGATGGCATCAGTGATGTGATTTGTAATTTCATCAGTGGTCTCATACAATATGTAATTAATGATCTCATACAATATGTAATTAATGATGTCATCAGTGATGTGATCTGTGCTGTCATCATTATGGTCACAGGCTGCTCAACAGGGGGTGCGAAGTTACAGTGGGTTTAGCTGAATTTCAGGGTTTTTGTTGCATTAAGTTCTCACCTTAACGTCCCTGCAACTAAAGGTCTTGAATATATATATATATATATGACATGGACGCGGTAGCGTCCATGTAGTTATGGTTAAGTTGGTGTTTCCATAGGAAGAGCGTTTTTTGGGCGGCTTATAACTTCGCTCCCTCTGGACGAATCCTCTCCAAACTTTGCAAAAAAAGTATATGGTCCACTCTGAATTGCAAAGTTTGGAGAGGTTTGGTCCAGGGGGGGCAAAGTTATAGGGGGGGTCCCAAAACTTTTGTTTTTTCCCATAGACATAATGGGAAAAAACTTTGCGCACACCTACAGCCCAAACCGCTGGACGGATTTACACCAAATTTACGGCAGGAGCGGGGCCTTGGTCCCAAAAGCGTGCTTTTGCAAATTTGGTGTAAATCCGTCCAGTAGTTTTTAAAAAAATGACCAAAATGTAAGGCAAAAAAATTAGTGATATCTCCGTTCGCTTCGCGGACGGACTTCCCGGTGCGCTCCGCCGACAGTGCCCTGATTGGCCGAGCAGCTTGCATGATGTCCGCGGACATCCGACGTGTTCGCCGATTGGACGGCGTGGTGCGTGAAGCGCATCAGATTTTCTGTGGTGCCCGCCATCTTGCATTCGCGGACGACCGCGGACAGCGCGGTGAAACTTGGATTAAAAATTGTATTTAGTGGAGTGTGTTGGTGTGTAAGAGTGTTTGGGGAGGGTGGGGGAGTATGAGATAGGTGCAATGTTGTATTTTTTTAATGTGCTAGACGCTTTTGTTGTGTTCGATTTGTCTGCGGACAACACGGCTGTTCTGAAATGTTCGTAAATAAGCAGAATGGATTCGGTGTCAAGTTGAAAGTGTTCTAAGAAGACTCGTGGGGTCCTGGAATGTTCACAGGGGGTGTCCTGAAGACATTGTCTGTATTGTTCGTTGTCAAGCTGAAAGTGTTCTAAGAACACTCGCGGTGTCCTGAAATGTTCAAAAATAAACAAAATGGGGGTGTTCTGAGGACGGTAGAAGGGCTGTCTAAGAGCTACGCGGTCCCCGGACAGGGAGTTCTACATCCGGGGTTTTCCAGCAAATCCAGCATGGAAAGAAGACTGTTGGGATCAGCCAATCAGATGTTGAGGTTCTGGATTTGTGTTCAAAGAGACTGTGTGTAGTGAAGATGGCAGAAGTGGAGAAAGTCAGGGTGTTGGTGCTCGGAGATGTGTTTGTGCATGGTTTACAACAGTATGCTCAAAGCAAGCATGTTGCAAAAAATTTCGATGTTAAAGGAGTGGAGGTGGTGTGGAGCACTGTGCCTGATTGCAATGTACAGGGAATTGTACATGTTTGTGAAGATATGGGCAGGATCAACAGTCCCCATGTGGTAGTTTTGCACTATGGGGCTTTCCATTTGGGCTATGTCAGTGCCCCTACTTTGTTGGCAGATTTGGAACACTTGGTTCAAGCAGTAATGAACATCCTTCCAAATGCCAAAGTAATTTTTTCTGGATTAGTACCTAAGGCAATATGGGACAATAGTTCAGTTTTTTGTCCTCAGCAAAACAATGCTAGGTGTGTAATCAACCGAGGCATGTGTGCCTTCATGCTTAGAGCTGGTATGTTCTTCTGTAATAATGAGAATATTGATTCCAGTAATGCTGTTTATTTTAAAGAAGATGGCATTTCCTTATCTTTTATGGGAAATGCCATTCTGTTTTGGAATGTAAGGGTTGCTTTGGAGAAGGTTATGTGAAGATTTTAGGAGTAAAGTAAGAAAAATAAAAAACAAAAAAATACACAATAACAGGTGTCTGTCAAGCATCTGCAAAACCCCCCCCCAAAAAAACGGCTCTTTTCAGAGCCAACCTCAAAGGGGAAATGGGATACACTATTTAAATTTACATTCACTACGCTCAGATTTTCGATATGTCCGCGGACATGACGGTAGTCCACGGACATCGAAATCACTAGCTAGGGGTTCAGTATGTTCTATGTTACATGTATATAAAGTCAGGGATATTATGGTTAAGTTGTTCTATTAAAAACATGAAATTCAGTAAAAAAACTTTGTTAAAGGGACGTTATGGTTAAGTTGCGCTACTAAAAACCTATGAAATTCAGTGAAAAAACTTTGTTAAAAGGGACGTTATGGTTTAGTTGCGCTACTAAAAACCTATGAAATTCAGTGAAAAACTTTGTTAAAAGGGACGTTATGGTTAAGTTGTGCTACTAAAAACCTATGAAATTCAGTGAAAAAACAGTGTTAAAAGGGACGTTATGGTTAAGTTGTGCTACTAAAAACCTATCAAATTCAGTAAAAAAACTTTGTTAAAGGGACGTTATGGTTCAAAGTAAAACCGAAAAACCCCTGAAATTCGGCAGTTATGGTAAGATAAGCAACCATAACTCGCTCCACCGTGCACTGCTAACACTAACACCCAGGACATCAAAGATGACATCACAAATGACATTGATGACATCACTGATGACATCTCATGGCTGGCTCTCCTTTTTTTCCTTTAATGACATATCTAAGCCACATAGTTTTCTTCAGTAACAGTCAGGAAGTAAAAATTGAAAAGGTACTATATTTATAGACTTAGGGTCAAGTCATATCATATGAAACATATATGTAGCGGAAGACACAGGCTTGAAAGAGAGCAATCCTTTCTGTGCATGAAGATAATCATTAGAGTTATCAGCACTTTCTCATAGTTTTATTTTTATTACTATACCTTCCCTGTATATGCTCATATTTGTATACATTGTACTCACACTCCTTTCCTTAGGGTTCACTGACATCATTTGATACACATACATACAGTAAGTAGCACCTTTGAAACAGAGCAATCATGTCTCTGCATAAAGATAATCAGTTAGGTTATGAACTCTTTCTGCTACTACTTCTGCTTTTTTGCTTACTTCTCTGTCCCTGTATATACTCATATTTGTATGAGTTGTTGTCTCTTTGTGTTTTGTCTGTATTAAGTGTACTTATGTATTAAGTGGGTTTTATTAGCTACTTATTACATGTTAGATTATGAATATTGCACCTTCATCATGTATACTGTACACACTGCCTAGGTTTCTGCATGAGTTGCTTAGTATACTGGATAGAACTTCATAATAGAATGCTATTTATATCAATGCATTGCTTAATGCACTCATTAGCTCATGATATGTATTCAAATGATCCTTCAGACTTTTTAGTCAACATTATAAGAATCCCTCCTACAGAGTTTTCATGAAAAGTAAATGCACATGTGATGTCATCAGTGATGTTATCAATGACATTTGTGATGTCATCTTTGATGTCCTGGGTGTTTGTGTTAGCAGTGCACGGTGGCCCGAGTTATGGTTGCTTATCTTACCATAACTGCCGAATTTCAGGGTTTTTTCCGTTTTACTTTGAACCATAACGTCCCTTTAACAAAGTTTGTTTACTTAATTTGATAGGTTTTAAGTAGCGCATCTTAACCATAACGTCCCTTTTAACAAAGTTTTTTCACTGAATATATATATATATATAAATATATATATATATATATTCAGTGAAAAAACATTGTTAAAGGATGTTATGATGTAGTTGCACTAATATAAAACTATGAAATTCAGTGAAAAAACATTGTTAAGGGGGGGATAGAATGGGGTTGGGGCAAACACTCTCATGTTTCTACCCTCTAGGAATCGAGCAATCCAGGTTGTTCCCTCGTGCTATACGTGGGCCGATGTGGTGAGGTTGTGCTGGAGTATTTTGTGGTCCACTACGTTGAAGGAGGCTGATAAGTCGAGAAGGAGGAGCAGGGCAGGTTTGCTATTGTCCCGAATGTCATCCATTTCTTTTTTTTATAGATCTAGTAGCACCTATTTGGTGCCATGGCTGGGTCGGAAGCCTGGTTGGTGTAGGCCTAATATGTGGTTTTCTTCTAGGAAGTGTTGAATCTGGAGATAGGCTGCTCTATCAAGGATTTTTAGAAGAAAAGGGACTGTTGTGATGGGCCTCTAGTTGTTGGGGGATGAGGGGTCTAGTGAGGTTTTTTTTTAGGAGTGGGAGTACCCAGGCTTCTTTGAGAAATAATGGGACCTGCCCAGAGGCGAATGAGGCCTTGATGAAGGCCATGAGGAAGGGAGCCAGGATGTTGGCACATTCCTTAATGATTGTGGAAGGGCTTACATTGCCTTTGCATTTAGACGGTTTGAGATTTTTTAGAATGGATTGCACTTCCAATTCTGAGCTGTCCTTGAAGGAGAATGGGGGTATGTTTTAGGAGGGTGTGTTGAGGGCAGGGGCTGCTGTTGTAAGGTGGGGTGAACCCAGTCTGTTTTGGTTTGTGGGCGTGTTTTATTATTGAGCAAGTCTATTTTGTTCCTCATGGCGGTTTGAATGTTAGTACACCATGTCTCATCTTTGATGATGGATTGAGGGGCGGTGACAGGGTCTCAAGTTTCCTGAAGTTAGTGAACGTTTCCCTGACGTCTGAGTTGGCATTTGTGATCCTAGTATTGAAGTTAGTGGATTTGGCCTACATGATTGCCTGTTTGTAGATTTTTGATGATTTGGCGAATCCGCTTTTAGCGGAATGGGTAGGAGTTTTTATCCAAGTGTACTAAGCTGTCCGCTTTTTATTTCATAGCTCAAGTAACTCAGGGGTGTACCAAGAGTTGGCATGCCTAATGGGTTTTGCTTTCCTTGCTATTACGGGGGCGATGGTATCGACAGCCTGCTTCAGCATGCTGTTGTATAGGGCTGCAAGTATGTTTGGGTTCTTGGAGAATGGCGGTTTGAACTCTGGAATGTCTAGGGGTGGGGGTGAGGTTGTCTTTTGTCAGCTTTATGGGATGAGGGATGGAGAAGTGGCTGATATGCTGGTCTGACCATGGGCTTGGAGAATTGGATGTGATGGATGACTGACAATTGAGGTCCGATATCCAGTCCAGAGTGCAGCCTTTGTTATGCGTGTGGCTGGTGATGCAGTGTGTGAATCCTAAGGTGTCTAGAGCTTCGGCGAGGGTCCTGGCTTGCAAGTCTTCAGGGTCATTGACACCTAGGTTCAGGTCACATGATAGGATGATTTTGGAGGAGTTCTTCAAATTGTCATTGAGGAGATGGATGAGGTTTTCCTGGAAGCTGGATGAGAGGCTGGGGGGCGGTAGATACGGTGGTGTGTGATTGTGCAGGTGGGAGATATGGGTAATTTGAGAGATAGAATGTCCTCATTACCTTCTGGGGAGGAGTTGATTTTTTGGAACAGAAGGGAATCATTGGCTATGGGTGCTACCCTCTGACACTGGTGTTGGGGCGGTCCTGTCGATAGATAGTCTAGCCAGTGGGGAGGGCTGATGATAATGCAGGGCCGTAGTCCTCCTGGAGCCAGGTTTCAGAGATGGCTAGTGCATCCAGGTTGTGGGATGTGAGCAGGTCATTGATGTCCAGAGCATGGGTTGGGATGGAGCTAGCATTATTGACGTCATAGTTTAGAGGTGGCGTGGCGGGACTCTGGTGCATGTGTTTTGATGTGGTGGAGTGTGCAAGAGCTTGGGCTGTGGAAGTGGGTGAGACAGTGGCATTTGGTCTACGCTGGACTGTAGGAGTGTCAGCATTTTGCATAGCACATTGGGCGGTTGGTGTATCAACATTTGGCATGACGCACTGGGCTATAGGACTAGCAACATTTGACGTAGCACATTGGGTTATAAGAGTAGCAGCATTTGGCATAATGCACTGGGCTGTCGGAGTAACAACATTTGGCATATCATGATGGGCAGTAGGATTATCAACATTTGGCATAACACATTGGGCTATAGGAGTAATAACATTTGGCATATCAAACTGGGTCATAGGAGTGGCAGCCTTATAGCTCACTGGGCTATAGGAGTAACAGCCTTTGGCATATCACACTGGCCAGGAGGAGTATCAACATTTTGCATAGCACATTGGGTAGATGGAGTAACAATATTTGGCGTAGCAGTAATATTGACATTTAGCATAGCACCCTGGGCATGTTTTGCCCAGATGTGGCGTGTTGTTTTCAGGTTTGCGCTGGTGGGAAATCTGCCCGTTAAGGGTGGGGGCGAGGTGTGCAGAGTCCGCAGTTTCTTTTTTCATAATTCTGTGGGCGCGCGGACGGGGCGGGAAGGAACAGCGGTCGTGTTTAATACCGCAGTGATGAATTGCGGATGACCAGGGATTTCTGTGAGCGGAGCAGGTGGAGATCATGGCTAGGTTGGGTTTTCCATGCTTGGGGTTTCTGTGGGTATTTATTCTCGGCATGTCTGCCATTAGTTGCAGAGTTTGTATATATAATACCCTCAATATAGCAACATTGTTAACACTTCTATACACTGTTTGCAATTTTTTCCACTATTTTTGTGTTCGCCGATGTTCGTGAATGTCTGATGTCCCTTCAGACTTTCCGAACAGTGTCACGTGACCGCACGTGCATGCACGGTATGATGATGTGTCTGCGAATGCGTCCACACTTTGCAAACGGTCCGTGCTTCGTGAACAGTTTGAAACTGTAATTCCATCTGATCTAGAAAGTTTTAAACTGAAAATGTACCCTTGCACAGCTCCTACACCTATTTTGACTGATTATCGATTTGCAATCTAGGACACTGCACATGCTTGGAAAGAAATTAGCAAAACTGCTAAGTATCTTCAATAATGGCATCAGCTATTGCCATCCCTCCTGCCCAGGAGCCACCACGACCACCTCTACCAGCTGGAGGGCCTAGACAATGGAAAAAGTGCAATAATTCAGAAAACAATCAAGAGTAGCAGGAAGATGAGGTAGAGGAAATGCCTCCCTCTAGCACCCAGAGAGAATCATCGGTGTGGCAGTTTTCTACCACCATTGGGGATGTACCAAAGGCTAAAGATACCAAGTTAAAGTGCACTGAGTGCAATGTTCTCAGTCGTGGAAAACCTGGGCAGTACTCCTACGGGGCCCTTCCATGCGTCGCCACACCTTCTCATGCCACCTATGTGCTCTAAGAAAGGCTGTTCCTTTCTCTTGATATACTACGCTGTCTTCCTGTACCACATCTTCCTCAACCAATACTGCCACCACACAGGCTACTCCTGTGGGGCACAAGATTACACCAGCTACCTTGCAATCTATAAAAACAGGCTGTTGATCCATAGCTTTCGAAGACACCTGTACTCTGTATATACTGGAACACACCACTCTGCAGGGGTGAGCAGTTTCAAAGTGCTTTTGAGTCTGCAATCAAGGAGCATGAGAAACATTGCCCCCTACCTTAGATTGAATGCACACCCAACATATTCTCCTGTTCACCTTCCCATCCATAGCTGTGTTTGCAGAGCCTCCCCTTGCGTCCCTCCCCACATTACTTCCTGGCCTCTCCTGCAAAAAAATGATAATAATAAAATCAAAAAAACACCAAAAAAAGGTTTCTTTAGGAACCACCTTTCACAGTTCAAAATAGAAGTTAAAAAAGAGCTTATAGATTCCATCTACTTTACATTATTTAGTAAAGTAGTTAGACTCAATAAGATTCTCCAACATTCCCATTAGCATTTTCTACTATGCTAATGGAATAATGAACAATAGCATATTAGAGAAAATAACAAAACACAGAAACCATTTTCTGTCCCAAATACTTTTCTTTAACATGCAATATGGCTCTTTATGACTATCCACAGTCTCTGCCTGTCCCCTCTCTAGGCCATGCTTTATTAATAAACCTGGATTGCACATGCACACCATCGCACGACAGCCCTTCTACCCTTCTTACTGTTATTTCTGTACCACTCCCTCATTGCATGATTTGAAACAGTCACACATATATCCACCAATTAGTTAAAAAAAACTCTACAGATAACCCTACCAGCATATTAAACTTCCACACACCAACTGCCACTTAAAAATGTTGTACGCATCTTTTCCACATGAATTTCCCTTGCTTATGCACACAATGCTGCTATAAATGCAGATATGCATTGTTAAGTAAAAGAAGTGCATGAATGGAAAGAGGAGTAGGGATTACCAAGTGCTCATATAAACCCAGAAAGCAAATACCAAGATATGCCAAAGTGGGAGGCCACTAGCTACCTGCTGGGGCAAAGGAGTCCTATGGGGTGGTACACAGCTGCTAGACGGTATATCCGCAAGGGCAGTGCTGAAGGTTGGAGGGGTGTACTGGTGTCAACTAGATATAGGGCCTGGATCTGGTGAGGTTTACGAGGGAACAAGCCACAAGTATCAGTGGCAGCGGTATGAGTTAGCAAGAAATTGATTAAGTAAAACAGGAACACAACAGCAGTTTTGAGATGTTTTCGGAACTTAAGGAAGTCCAGCTCAAGTATGAGAGGAGCAGGAAGGCTGTTTTTAAGAGAGGCACCGGCCGACGACAGAGACATGCCTCCCGCTCTCTGTTTCAAAAATCATTTAACAAGCAGAATATTGAAATTACAGAAGCGCAGCGCTGTACAGTGCAGTATTCAGGGAAACAAAGTTGCACGTATTATAGTCCTTGCAATTAGCAGGATCCAATGTACACATTTGTCGGGTTGCAGCGATACCATCCCTGGGCTTCAGGCCAAGGATAAGTCTTGCAGCCCTATTCGCGATTAGCCAAAGGAGGTATAGACAACAAATGGTGAGATTAAGGAAGATGCTGTTGCAGTAGTCCAGCCCACAAAGTACCAGGGTCTACAGATGTGATTGTCCTCACAGAATGGTAAGAGTAGACAGCCCAAAGACAGCAGCCAAAGGGTAGGAGAAAAGCAGGGTGCAGGTGTCATAATAAAAAAGATCTCTGTCATACTGGCATTGAGACAGATATTGTTAGCCACACACAATTCCCTTAATGGCGGTCAGACAATCAGGGATACAAAACGAGGACAGCAAATTAGTTCAGGGCAGTTTAAGGAAAGCTGAGTGTCATTAACATAACACTGGAAATGAGAAAAGAAGAACAGCATCTGGTGAGCCAGATGGAGGAAATAGATATGTAATTGTCACAATGATAGGATTAATCCTTGGGGTACTCTGCAAGTACACAGTGAGGTGGTGGAGTACAAACATCCCAGTTTCAGCTGGGAAGGGCAGTTAGTGAGGAAAACAGATCAGTCAGTCCAGTGCCCGGTACATGATGCTTAAGGTATAATTTAACCGTTTAATATGGATACAATGATTCACCATATGAAAGGTCGATGAGACATCAAGGAGCACTATCCTCAATTGTAGTACAATCATAAATACTGTATACACTTTAATTATATCATTCCACCCTGTTACAGATACTGTACACTCCCCCTGCATTTCCTATAATTACTATACATATATTACTATACTATGTGTTGCCAGTGGGCAGATTTTTGGGGGCTTGTCCATGCCCCCAAGAATCTGGACAATGGCCACAACCACCACAATAGATTTCAACCATATTACCAAGTACACACAATACACCTTCAAATAACAAAACTCACCGAGAACCCCCACCATCAACATAAGGTCCACAGACAGTAAGAGGTGACAGCGGACATTGCAGCACCTGCAAACCCCTTTTTACCTACAGAAATAGCTCCATATTATCTTCATTCCACGCCCTACCCTTTACGCGCCCTCTTTCAGCCATCAAGTGTGTTTTCCAAATTGTTTGTTCTCAGCGCTGTCCCCGGACTACCACAATGTCTGCAGACCTGTTGACATCTGGACCCCATTTAGTCACCTAGAAAAACAGTTCCATTTAATCTTTACTCCAGCCCCCCCCAAACCCCTCTTTTGACCCCAAATAATACCAAATATGCTTTCCAGACTTTTTTCCCATCGGGGTATCTGGGGATCCAACATGGCGACCATTAAAAAAAATATGACTCACCTCACACTTTTCACAATCCAATCAGCGGGCATGTACGATGTCCGCGGACATCACTCCGGACCTGATTGGTCCAGGGGGGTTGTCCGTGGACCGAATCGGGAAGTGAGGCTGCAGACTGGACCCAGATATCACTATTTCTTTTTACCTACTTTTGGGCCATTCATTTTTAAAGTACTGGACGAATTTACACCAAATTTACAAAAGCACACTGTCAGAACCAATCCACCGCTCCTGGTGAAAATTTTGCGAAAATCCATCCAGCGATTTGGGCTGTAGGTGTGAGCACATTTATTTTTCCATTGCCTTTATGAGGATTTCCACACATTTTGTGCCCCTCCTATAAATTAGCCCACCCTTGACAAAACCGCACTAAACTTGGCGGAATCATTCCGAGGCGGCCATATATTTTCTTTGCAAGTTTTGGTGAGCAATTGTCCAGGGGGGCCAAGTTATAAGCAGCCCAAAAATTGCTCTTCCAATTGGTGACTTAACTTAACCATAACTACAGAGCCGCTACCTCAGGCCCTGTAATTATGTAAAAGAAAATAGTGCTACAATTTGAAAATGTACTTGATGTAATCAAAGGTTTTCTTAGGGAACTTATATATAATGTTATGTCTGATGTCATCAGTGATGCCATCAGCGATATAATCAGTGATCTCATATATGATGTAATGAGTGATCTCATGTCTGATGTCATTAGTGATGTCAAATGTCATGTAATTAGTGATGTCACCATTGATGTCATCAGTGATGTAATCTGTGATGTCATCATTGTTCTCATACACTGTTCAACAGGGGGAGAGAAGTTAAGGTGGCTTTGCCTGAATTGTCTGATAAATGTCAGAGATGTGTGTTACATTTTCACCTTAATGTCCCTTCAACTAAAGTTTTTTACTGACTCTTTTAGATGCATGTAATTTATTTGAATCAGATGGTAAGGTTCTTAAATATACATTTTGTCTGCTTCAATTCTGACTTGTGGAGATGGATTAAAAGTTCTGTTTCCTGGGCCTACATCCAGAAAGATATGTTTTTCTCTTGTGAATCAGGCACAATTGCCTACAACTATTCCCTCTGCTGGGCATAGTGCACCCCACCTAGATGTTTGTATGGGTGTCCACACAGACTCTGCATACTTTTAGCAATCATTATAGGTAGAGGGCAGTTTATGATTCTGGTGATTATTTTGGTATTGATGTCCTCCAATCTGTTTCACGTTGATCTTGTTTCCTTATTTGTATTATATACTTCTATTTTACACTTGCAAGAGTCATTGATGCTGTTAACATATGGTTGACAATGAGAAATAATGAGGTCTCATCTTTGGGGTATAGGTAATGCTGGGGAGACCAGGGAGTCTGAATACCACCATCTACAAGGTGATATAGGGCCCACATGAGGTGAAGGGTGGGTCCTCCAGATGCCCTAGACGATCTTTAATATGTGGTGTTCATCCTATACTTTTGACCTTTTTTCTGTGGTCCAACCATTTATTATATTTATGGGTAACTTAACATGTTGAGCCCCAGATTCCCAAAACATAATGTTCCCATCAGAGCTAGCTAGAAATGCAAGGCCCCAAAGGAAGCAAGTGCCTGAAGTAAAGCACCACGATATTAGCGATGCACTGTTAGGGTAACTGGAATAGGAAGAGTGCCCAGGGAGGCAGGCCAAAAGGAAGAAGATCAAGATTCAGGAGTGGCAGACGAACCCACCACCAAGACCTCCGTCTTATACCCATTCAACTTGAGCCAGCTGCTACTCATCCACTCCCCCACGGCCAAGAGACACTCATACAAACGAGACGACACATCGTCCCGTTCAAGATCTAAACGGACCAGGATTTGTGTGTTGTCTGCAAAGGAATAGCACCTAAAGCCGTGGGAGCGGATGAGGACAATCAGTGAACAGGTGTAAATGTTAAATAACATCGGGGACAAGGCAGAGCCCTGGGTAAGACCACAGAACAAAGGATGGGCAGAAGACAGAAAAGGAGAAAGAGAAACAGACTGGCCACGGCCCACCAGGATGGAGGTGAACCAGGCCAGCACAAGGCCTGATATCCCTAATGCAGCTAGCTTAGAGAGGAGGAGGGTATGATCGACCATATCGAAAGCCACTGACAGATCGAGTAAAATCACGGCACCCAATCCTCCACTGCCAGCCTAACCAGATTGTCCATGGCAGAGACTAACACATTCTCAGCCAGACTGAAAAGGATCAAGAATGAAGGACGATTCAAGGAAGGAAGAGAGAAGAGGTGAAATCAGAGCTTCAAGAAGCTTCATAAAAAAATCCAGTAGAGAGATAGGTCGAAAATTAGATAGGATAGAAGCATCAAGCAATGGCTTTTTTAGCAAAAGAATTACAATGGCTTGCTTTAGCTCCGCTGGAATAACCCCATGGCTGCAAGAATGGTTTACAGCCTGGGTAACTATCGGGATAATCCTGGGCAAGAGATCCTGCAGGACAGATAAGAGGACCGGGTCTGATGGGGCAGCAGATTTGATAGGAGAGATAGCAGATAGAACTGCCTCATCAGTGAATACTGGAAAGGCATCCCTGCTAGCCGTAGAAGGGGGGCTGATGTCGACCACTGGTGACATAGGATGAGAACTCTCAATAAAGTTCTGAATGTCAAAAATGATTGTTTGAAAGAAATCTGTGAATGCATCACAGTGAGACTGGGATGGCAGAGCTGTTGGGAGAAAACGTGAAGTAGAGGAATAAGATTTCAAGACTGAAAAGAGTTCCTTACATTTAACACTGCTCCAGTTCCTCCCAAAAATGTTGCGCTTTGCAGAGGGTGAAGGCTGAGTCAGAAGAGGCACCGGGGAGAAGACCAAATAATGGTCTATCCAGATGAGTGGCATAACAGCAGAAACCACTATATCTGGAATGGTTGAAAAAGGAAGGTCCCTGATGCCACCCAACTGATGAGTGGGATCAGTTATAAATTGTTTGAGCCCCAGATCTGCAAGACCATCAATAAGCTGCTTAAGAGATGGAGCCAGTGGTAGGTTAACTCTGATATTAAAATCCCCCAACACAATAAATTTGGAGCACTTTAACTGCAGTGAGGCCATAGTTTCCAGAAATGGCCGTAGAAAAGAGGAATACGCCCCAGGAGGACGATAAACCAAAAGGAGGTGGACCGACTGCAAAGCAGATAGGGTCACCTAAACTAATAATGACTCCATTGCCAACGCATGAGGAGAAGATATTACACTAGTTTTAAATGTGGACTTAAAAATGATGGCCACCCCACACACCGGGTGAGCTACAAATCTGTCTGCATGCATAATCTTCAAGCCGTCAACCGAAAATTGTGAGAACATAGGAGCCGAAGACTCTGTTAGCCACATTTCAGAAACACACAATACAACCAGTTCACCAGCCGTAAGCAGGTCGTGGATGTAACTAGAGTGTGCTACCATTGACCGGGCATTAACCAGTTTAACCTTAAGGACTGGTGCAGGTACCACCACAACTGGGCATATTACTGGGGGGGCCATAGACCAACCCACAGGGAACAACATATTAGCAGGCGCCATCTCCAATAACGAACAGCGTCTATAAGACATGAAAGAACGCCCAACGGGACCATCCGGAAACCCGGACAGGCCCAGACGGGCTTAACTTTGGTGCAACTTCGGCACGCACCAGGCGTGCCTGCTGCGCACGACCGCTGCACTGTCTATAGGGACGGCACATAAGTGAAGTTTGAAGGTAACGTGACCGCAATCAGGAGTGCAAGCAGAGAATGGCTCTGCACGAGTGGCGTAGGAGAAAAGACTATGCTCCCTCAGATAAGATCAGACACAATTAGCCCTTGGAATTCCCAAACAGGTAAGCAATCAGCGGGAAATTTGGGGAAAAGGTACAAACCATGCACACATAAAACGCTTTCTTTAAAACAGACTTTCGTTAAGGTAAAACAATTACAGCGTGTCCCGCTGCAGTACCGCTGGTATACAGCTGTCAGGCTCCAAACCGCACATAAGTGAAGTTTGACGGTCACGTGACGGCGATCAGGAGTGCAAGCAGAGAAAGACTCTGCATGAGTGGCGTAGGAGAAATTACTACGCTGCCTCAGATAAGGTCAGACACAATTAGCCCTTGGAATTCCCTAACAGGTAAGCAATCAGTAGGAAATTTCGTGAAAGGTTACAAAACACGCACACATAAAAGCTTTCTTTAAAACAGACTTTTGTTAAGGTAAAACAATGACAGTGCATTAATCTCATCACTCCATCCCTCTTCCTCATTTCAGTGTTAAAAAAGGGGGCATGCACATAAGTCCCAGCACTTGTCTTAGTGTTATTAAAGGAAGAGGCATGTATAGAAAGTCCCAGCACTTGTTAAAATCCTCCACCAACTAGAATGTGGTGTGGGCTTGCTGCTTCTAGTGATATTAATTTCTCCATCTCTCTTTCTCGTCTCAGCATTATAAGGTTGGTGACCAGTAAACAACAGTGACTCTTTAACAACCCTACAATATGCCATACAAGAATGGGGAAAATACACATTGTTGTTATCAAGGAAACCAGGTAAATAATTATTCTGGTTTAATTGCCTTACCCTGCCTCCCTGTAGTTTATCTTCCCCCACATGGTCCTCCCACAGATAGCCACCCCCAGGGTCAGAGTCAGGTAGCTTCTGCCTTTCCATGGTTACATAAGAGAAGCTTCCCACCAGGGAAGCAGTGACAATATTGCTAGATTTGTCACGCCACCCAGTAGAGCGCTGTGTCCATGAAGCCAAGCGAGGAGAGACTTTGTAGGAGGGAGGGTTGCTGTGTCAAAGGCAGTAGAGAATGTAGAATGTGGATGGAGATGTGAGTGGTGGGCAGATATATAAATATTGGAGAAATGGGCAAGAGCAGGCTCAGGGTAGTGTTTGCTCTGGATATAAGATTGGAGGGATTGTAAAGTGTGTGAGCCTCTAGGGGGGTGAAAATATGTCTGTGAGCAACTCTGTCAAGGTTTTGAGAGTAGTGGGGCAGAAGGAGACTAGTCTATAGGAGCGATTGTTAGGGAAATCTGTGTTTTTTGTAGCAGGAAGATGCCTGTTGAGAGTTGAGAGGTTGAATAGGGAGAAGTAAGACAAGTGCAAATTCGTAAATTTGCATTGTGAAGAGGTCGATGAGAGTGTAGGTTTGGTTGGCCACTCAGGAAATAGGTAAGAGTACAGTGGGGGAGTCCGGTGAAAAGTGGCACAGTGAGAAAAGGGTCGGCATGATGGGAGGTTTGGTGCATGAAGGGGGGTGGGAAAACAGGATAGTGGATAGAGTGTCATGTATTTTTCACAGATGTTTGAGAAGTAAGAGGCAAATCGTCAGTGGAGAGAGAGGAATACAGAGGGGCAAGAGCATGGCCTGGAGGATCATGGATAATGTGTGTGGGAGAGCATGGAGAGAGAATATAAGGTTGGTATAGTAGGATGATTGAGCAGAATAGAATAGACAAGGAGGGAGCCATTGTATTTGTTATTGAGGGTGGGGGATGAGCTTTGCACCAAACTTCTAGGAGGAGATGCATGGGTGTCTTCATCTGTTGAAAAGACAGGGGGATCCATGGTTATGAGTTTGAGGGGATGTAAGAGCAAGCTGGATAGAAGTTGAGTTTATTTGAGTTGCTGTGTAGAGGACTGTGTGTTTTCAGGGAGGGCTTGTCTTAGTCCTGTCATGGGACCTTCGAGTCAGGTTTGGGTGTACTTTTAGTTATTTGTGTTAACTGGTGGGTTGTGGAGTCCTTGATTATTTATTTATTGTATTTATTTATTGTGCATTTGTTAGGCGCTTATAGAAATTGTGTTTCAAAACACCCACAGGGCAACAGGGTGGGAACATGGGATTGAAAACAATGAATACACTGGAGGGGAAATATGGACCTACTAGGCCTTGTGAGCATTCAGAGCGTGCAAGTGCAGAGAGAAAAGAGGGAAGAGGGAATGCAGGGTAAGTGCTGGAGTGCTTGTGGTCATGGGTGGGCAGCAGGTGTAAGTGCTCAGTATAGCAGTGCTAGGGAGCGTTCTGCTCAATATGTAGGTAAGTGCAAGCTTACAATGGCATAGGCCAGTCGGTGGAAAGGCAAGTCCTGTGTGTAGACAGAGGCTGAAGGCAATTGGGTGTGGGAGGCCAGGGCCACGAAGGACGCATAATGGCCCTGGTCACCAATCTCAGCAACTGTGGATTAGCAGAGGAGGGAAGAAGGGAAGGAGGAGGTGAAAAGGAAAGTCTTGAGAAGTTTCCAGACTTTGAGGAGGTCCGGCTCAAGATGAAGAGGAGGTGGGAGGCTGTTCCATAAGAGGGAGCCAGCTGAAGAAAGAGATCGACCTCCAGCCCTCTCTTTAGAGAAACGCTTGCCACACAGATAGTTAGTACCAGAGGATCATAGAGGTCTAGAGTGAGAGTAATTAGTAAAAGCATGTTGCAGATAGCGTGGTCCCTGGCCCCAGGCAGCCTTATGGATGATGCAGAGGGATTTAACTTTAATCCTAACAGCAACCGGTAGCCAGTGAAGAGTTTTTAGGGCAGGAGCGATGCAGTCCCTGGGCTTGAGGCCAAGGATAAGTCTCTCTGCCCTATTCTGGATTAGCTGGAGAGGGTCGTAGAAAGGAAGATGGTAGATTCAAAATAAGTCTATAGGAGTAGTCAAGCCTAGAGAGAACAGAGTTTGAGTAACATTGAGCTTCTGGGGGAAAATAAGAAAAGGGAGAATTCCTTTGAGAAGGAAGAGTTGAAAGTGGGATGTCTTGGCAATGTCCTGAAAGTGAGGGAGGAAGGAGCGAGAGGAGTCGAAGATGACTCCAAGGTTTCTGGCTTCAGATGAAGAAGGGGGAGAGGCCATAGATGATGGCAGAGTGAGGGGAAGAAAGAGGGAGCAGAGGTCCCATTAGGAAGGATCTCAGTTTTGCTGGCATTGAGTAAGAGATCATTGGAAGTGCACCAGGACTAGATTGAAGATAGGCAGTCCGGGATGATGGAAGAAGTAAGAGGGTCATCTGGGAGTTTGAGGAAGAGTTGTGTGTCATCTGCATATCACTAGAAGTTGCGAGAGAAGGTGGAAATGAGGAGTGCCGGTAGAGCCAGGTAAGTTTTAAAGAGCCAAGGAGGTAGGTTGGAGCCCTGGGGGACACCAAAGGTGGAGAAAGAGATAGGGCAGGAGAAGGTGCCCAGAATAACCTGGGATGGACAGTCACTTAGGAAGGAGGTCAGCCAGTCCAGTGCCCACTCTGAGATACCCAGGGTATCATGGAGCGGTTTTACAAGGATGGAATTGTTGACCGTGTCAAAGGCAGAGTAGAGATCAAGTGGAATGAGGACAGCTGGAGATTTAGAATCCAGAGATGCATGCAGTTCTTCATGGCTGTTCAGAACAGCAGTTTTCGTGCCTCTGGATGGTTGGAATCCAGATTGATGGTCGTGGAGACCGCCAACAAGTTCAGTATGTGAAGTAAGTTGGCAAAAGCCAGTTTCCCTAGCGGTTTCCAGAGGAAGGGGTTGATAGAAATAGGGCGGTATTTGGCTGGACAAGTGGGGTATGCTGGAGGTTTTTTCAGGAGGGGCACAAAAGGGAGTGCTTGAGGGAGGAGGTGAAGATCCAATGGCAAAGGAGTGGTTGCAAAAAATTCATAAGTGCGGGTCCAGAGAGCCAATGTTGTCCTTAATGGTTCTGGAGGAGCAAGGGAAACTTGTTTGGAGGAGACCTTCATGGGGCGGACAACTCTTGTGACCTCATCAGGTGTGATGGGAGAAAAGTAGAAGAGAGCAGAGGAAGGAGGGTGGGAGGCCAAAGGAGGCATGTGAGTGGAGGAGGGGTCAGGGGAGTGGGACGCCAGGGTGCTCAGGATGTCCTGAGTTTTAGTATTAAAGTGTGGGGCCAATGCGATGCAGAGGGCTTGGGAGGTGAGGCAGAGACTGTGGATGAGTTTTTGGATGCACCAGCGACGCATGCCTGGATGTGGGCCCTTTTCTTGGCACCGATGGAAAGTCTGTATTGTCTTTGGAGCAGGCAATAGGCCAGTTTGTAAGAGGGTGAGCCAGAGGAATGCCATTTCTGTTCCACAGCTCTGCACTTGCATTTCAGGGCTGCAAATTCAGAGTCGTACCAGGTGTTACGCTTAGAGGCAGGTGCAGGCGGATCCTCATGACTGGGGCAAGAATGTCCAAAGTGTTAGTAATGGCCAGATGGAGGTTGCTGAGAGTAGAGTCAGAGGTAGCGTGTGGATTGGGGAGAGAGAGGGGATGGAGGTGGAGGTGAAGGCAGCAGCTGACACTTATCGGACGGTTGTTCATGAACAAGGTTGGCAGGGCTGGCGGAGGTGCAGTCAGAGGGTCAAAGGGACCCAGGTGGGAGGACAGGAGAGAGTTGTCTGACCATGAGAGAGGGGTGATCAGTGGGGAGGAGAGTGAAAGATCAAAGTGGATAAGGGTGTCTAGAGTGTGTCCAGCCGAGTGGGTTGGACCAGAAGGGAGAATGGAGAGGGAGGTACAGAGGTCCTGGAAGAGAGTGGATGCAGTGATAGAGGCCAGATGGATGTTGAAACCACCCAAGATAAGGAGATTACAGGTGGGTGAGAGGAGAGAGGAGCACAAGTCGGCCCATTCAGAAAGGAACAGGGTTGTAGAGCCAGGAGACCTGTAGATAGTGGCAACGGTGAGAGAGAAGGAATGAGAGATGACCAACTTGCAAACCAGGCTCTGAAATGAAGAGTAAGGCTGGGTGGGTATGAGGAAAGAAGGGACCCACTCAGGGATTTCTTTCAATATCAATTTTTTTTTAATCACTTCCAAATAATATCCATGTAGTGAGAATTATCTTTCCAAATGCAATGTTCTTTTTTAAATTGATCAAGCAACGACTTTTCAGTTGTATTACTCTTCCTCAGTTGAGTTGTAATTACACCTGTAACAAAAGCAAATATTAAATAAAGACATTTTAGACACCTATCAACCTACTCCTCCTTCCTTCGCTGTAATTTTGTATAGCTAGTACAGTAACTGTCCTTGACACCTGTAATATCAGCCGACATATAATGTGCACTCTGCCCCAATGCAAGACCTGTTTCCCTGTTGAATAACCTCCGCATGGATCATCTCTTTTTTCTTATCGCTGACATCACTAAAGAGTAGGTAGCCTCACCTCTTCACCCATGTGCAGCTTTTTTATCCCTTTGATATGCAGTCTTTATTGGGACAAGTACGGGTGATTTTTTGTCTTTTCCCTGTGGACCTGCAGAGTTAACATTTCTTACTGCCTGGATTGGAACATTTAAATAGGCCATTATTAAGGTTCTATGACTTGATGGCTTTACTTAACACGGTACAGTACCACACCTCCTACTGTTCCACCCATTTAAAGATGCATTTTCTGCTTTGTGGTGGCCATAAATCTGCCATGGGGAATGACCATGATAATCTTGTCCTTAGAAAGAATTAAAGCTGTGTGTCTGAGAACTCAGTTTTCCATTATCACAAACTGTCATTTTTAACTTTTAGTGTTGTATTGTTTATAAAGAAGAGTTCATAAAAAAGAATGCTGTAATATATGATTGTTTAATATTAAATATTGAGTTGAATGTACTTGGAAATGCCTTACCTGCCCAACCTCCCAATCCCACCCCTTGACCACAGGCAGAAACTTCAAAGTCTTTGGCAAAAAAAAGGGGTGCAGCAACGGCAACAATGTTATCTATCACTCTCAGGGGACACCAAAGGGAAGGAGCCAAAATGGTGGGGCAAACTCTATGGTACCTGACACACAATCACTGACTACCTCCGGTCCATCAAAGGGCCGCTACCAAGTCGATGACAATGGAGCAGCTCAAAGTAGTCTGGTGCGAATGTGCCGCTCTGCTGGAATAGCAGGCAGAGAGAGGAGAGAATTCAAGTGTGGGACCATGGGTTGGGGCTGATAGAAAGACAAGAGACAAACAGTGTATTCTGATTCCTTAGCCATGCAGTAAATAAGCGTAACATCCAACAATGGTGAGGAATGTGTTGCTGGTGGGGCAATATGGGATGTTTACCCTATACTGTGACGCAACATGGAGAACAGGAAAGTGTTTGTCATTATGTAGCTGAGTGCAATGCATATGGGATGGGTTAAATGTAATTCATGCTTTGTAGGCTTCATTGATGGATGTGAACCGGAAATAGCTTACACCTCTAGTGGAGAGAGCTAGGTTTGATTCCCACAGCTGCCAATGCCTTTTAAAATTATATTTTTATTTTTTTAAGTGTCTTTTGTTTCTTCTGTTTTAATGTTCTCAAGCAATTACAATGCAACCAACAGTAAGAACATAATTGTAATGTTAATGCTGCATTGTACGAACCACTGGAAGAGGGAGGTGAAAAAGTGAAAAGCAGCCTGAGCCTATCAAAGCTTTTGAGCAAGGTACTCAAGTGGGGTTCATTGAGAAGTGTACTGCACACTCAATTGTTTCTGTTTGTAAATCAAAAACGATAATGACAAATACAATCATAATAAATGATGCAGTGGAGAAATGTACAATTGAATAAACACCTTTTTTGAAAATATATTTTGTTTTTTTTGTTTTGATGTCATCATGCTATTACAATACAAGAAAGAGTAAAGAAATAATAACCTTGGTAGTAAAAACACATGAAGGAAACAGGGGGCCAATCAAAGCCGGAAAGCACAAAGAGAATACATGCTCAATAGATGACACAAGTGTAAAATGTAAAAATGAATGAACACATTAAAAGTGGCAATTATGACATATCAAACCTGTGACCTACTTAATTGAGTGGTGAGCCAATTGATGGGGTGCTTACCAAATTGATATGGTTCACTTCAGGTACGAACCCTGGTTCTCAGTTTATTTATTTATTTATTTATTTATTTATTTATTTATTTAGCGCCATAGCCCACAGACATCAGGAAGCATACATTTAGACCAGGACATAAATATTGTGAACGGGATAATTGGGTGTTAATTCTTAGCTCTAAGTATCTGTTTCATTATTTAAAGATGACCATCTTCAGTGCTATCCAGGGTACATCAGGTAGGTGTTCCACCCCATGGCCAATGATGTTACAGAGAGTGACGGGTGTCATAATGCCTATGTGCTTGAAAGGACACTGTGTCCCACTCTCCTCTTACTCGCGGCATACCTGCAGCCAGGGCTAGCGCTTGAAGGACCAGGGCATCCCACACCCATTGAATGGCAAGGGGCCACCTAGCTGTGAAATGATAAACAGCTCTTCGAAAGGCTGTGTGTGGTCAACATCGAAGATAGATTGGGGCCAAACCAGTGCTTAGATCTTTGACCGATGCCTCAAATTGTGCATATAAAAAAAGCAATAGGTCCAGAATGCAAATGCAGGTATGGTAGAGGTATCCAGGTGAAACATTTGCCCTTAATTTGGTGTTGGAGTCTTCACAATCTCAGACTTCATCAATGAGCAATTATTTGTTACTCAATTGTTTCCATTACCATTGTGTTGTACCTTGCTATGCTCCCTGGTTGCCCACCGGGCCTAACCCAGTTGCCCGTTAACTTCCATTTAAGGTGAATCAGGGCCAGTTTCTGAAGTATAGCCACTGCTAAATCTGGGGAAACTACTGGAACAGGGACTCTGTAAATGACAGGTGATTTTCACTATTAAGCCACTGTTGAGCACAGGTGGATTTACAGTGTAGCCTCTGTTGATTGTAGGGGAATTGTCACAATATAGCAACTGTTGCATCTAGGTGAATCTCACAATACAGCCACCATTGAATCTGGGTGACTTCCACATCATAGTCATTGTTGTTGTTTTGAATCCTGCTCCATTTTAGGTATTGCTTATATGTTTGAATCCTGCTGCCTTATAGGTACTGCACATGTTTTGAATCTAGCTGAATTTTTGGTACTGCACAATCTACCTGAATTTTCGGTACTGCACAATCTAGCTGAATTTTAGGTACTGCTCATAATTTGGATTCCTGATTCATTCTTGGTTCTGCACATGTTTTGAATCTAGCTGCATTTTGAGCACTGCTCATATTTGAAATCCTGCTGAATTGTGTGTACTGGACATGTTTTGAATCTGCATTTTTATGTAAATCAATAGGCTCGTAAGCCTCTGCACTAGGTACAGTGATCTTCTACTCCATTTGCCTTAAGCCCAGTTAAACTCTGATTTTAGAGAATGATTAGGATATTTTGTATTAGTTCAAACTGTATTTGAGTATTACACCTGCCTTGAAGCATAGTGATACTTGTGTGGCTACAACACAACACATATGTACACCACCCCCACATCCATCTCTGAACTCTTTCTACTTCCCCCGTCCACGCAATGCACCGACTTCTCTCCCCTTGCCTTTAGATGTTATGTCCCCTGCAACATTTTCAGCAAAGTTACTCCACTGCCTGCAACCCCTGCTCATCCTCCTCTCCCACTCCCTCCAAAATTTACCCAAGAACTCCCCTCTGCCCCCTCAGACAGACCCCATACCCTCCTCCCCTAAATACTCATCCTACGTGAGCACTCTTCCCTATCAGCCTTGGATCTCACCAAGCATCCCTTTCTCCTACCATCGACCCCCTCTGCTCCCCCACTTTGCACACCTCTTCCCACCCCAACCCCCCTCTGGGATTCCTACTATCGACCAGCTCTCCTCCCCCACTTAGCACACCTCTTCCCACCCCACCCTCACCTGCCCCTCTAGGATTCCACCTAGAAATTTCACTGCACTCCCTCCCCCCTCTACTCTCAATCCTCCCCTCTCACCAACACCATCCCACCCTCATGCACCCCCTCCTCATCAATTCACGATCTGTCGCCAAAACCAAACACATCATTGTTTACTTTATTTCTGATGAAAACCCAGGCATCCTATTTGTCACTTAAACCTAGTTCTCTGACAAATTCAAACCCGTCACACACAAGGCGTTCCTCTCCGGCTACTCACTGATCATGCACAATAGATCCAGCAGAGGTGGATGATTAGCCATTCTCTACAAACAACACCTCAGAGCCTTACACTCCGAGAAGCAACCCTGCAACACTGACTGCAAATCATTGCTAGTGAAATTCCAACTCTCTCCCTCCATCACCCACATACGCCACACTCCTTTGTAGACCTCCAGGCTACAATATAGACTTTTCGGACTCCCTTAGTGACTTTCTTTCTGCCATCCTCTTACTGCACCCCTCTCTCACCATGTTAGGGAATTTCAACATCTTCCCCTCTAACCCTATGACCCGTCCACTCATTGATAACATGGCAGCCCTCAACATGAACCAACTTATGTCAAACCCCACTCACATTCTTTATTCAGCTCTACCGACTTAATCTCCCCTATGCTTCCCGTCCACTAATTTGGAGTAATCACACCGCCATCTTCTTCTCTCGCCTGACCTCCAACCCATTGCCCACCCATATCACCAGCCCCATCCTTTCCTCCCCTATACCTCTTTGGAACAAGGTCATTATAAACCCACACCTGGCTGATTCTCTTCTGTGCTCCCTCCCAGTACTCTCTCATGAAAAAGGACCACCCACTATCAACCTTTTCGACCTATGGCTCTCTAGTGCCCTCATCCCTCTCACCCCAACGAGATCTAATTCACTGAGAGCAGGCCCTAATCCCAAATGTTTTGCTCCCTCCCTCAAATCCCTCAAAACCCTTAAGCACTGCCTGCAGCTCACATGGTGGGCCAACCCTATGCCCCAGAACAGAGCCACTTATGCCAGACTGATCAGGGCCTATAGGATGGAAATAAGGAAAGCTAAAAGATCCTTCTATGGAACCGAATAGTCAACTCCCATAACCCTAGCAGGGAACTCCATAGGATCATCGGAGAATTCAACACTCTAAACTGTTCCAGTCCATCACTCCCAAACACTCTGCGATGCCCTGTCAGACCACTTTTACAACATCGCTATTGAAAGACACCACTCAATCAACACCAATTCGTAGTATTTATCCTCCTTGTCTCCTCTTTCTCCTGACTCCTCCCCTCCTATTTCTGTGCAGCTGATCCTCTCTTCCTTCACTGCCATTTCCCATCCTGAATTCCTGTAACTAGTATCCAAAATTCGCCCCTCCTGATCCCCTGGAGGCCCCCGCCCTCTCCCTCCTAACGAACATAATTAACAATTCACTGACATCAGGCACCTTACCTGCAGCGTTCCAAACCTCCCACAACAAGACCCTACTTAAAAAGCCCACACTGGACCCCTTCCCTCCATCCAACTACCGGCCAATCTCAAACACCCGCTTCATAGCCAAACTCTTAGACTGAACAGCAAACACCCAGCTATGCCTCTACACAGAATCCAATTCCCTACTCAACCCTGCCCAGTCTGGCTTCAGACCTCTCAGAGGAACGGAAACCTCCCTTGTTTCCATCTAGGATGGCATGAAAAGAATGGCAGACTCAGAAGGCTGTGCTGAAGTTATTCTCCCTGACCTTTCAGCTGTCTTGGACACTTATCGACCACTCCATCCTCACAGACACACTCTCTAGGCATCAGGCATTATTCCGAAAGATGGATCTCCTTTTTCCTCTCCAACCACTCACACGTCATGCTCCTCCCACCCTTCTACCATTTGCTGTGTTTCCACCAGGGTACCACAGGGGGCCTGCCTGTACCCCCTCTTCTTCAATCCCTACCTAAGCCCCCTCCCACACTCATTCTTTCTCATGACATAACCTGCTACGCTGATGACACTCAGATCATTTTCAAGATTCACAAGACCCCGGCTTCCTCCCATCCTTAACATGTCTCCTGCCTCTCTGAAATCAACCACTGGAAGACGACTAACTACCTCCTCCTTAATCCTGGTAAAACTGAAATCATGAACTGCTGTAAAACCTCACTCTTCCCCCCAACCCTCCCCAGCCACCAACCCTAGGATCCCCACCCATAGCATCCACCTAAGTAAAAAACCTGGGACACACCCTCTCACCACCTCAACACTATATCAAAACATGTCTTTTCCACCTTTGCATCCTCAAACAAATCTTCCCTTATCTCTCCTACCCTCACAAGGTCTCTTCAATCTTGGCTATCATCCTCTCCTGCTTACACTATGCCAATTCTCTCTACGTGGACGCTCCTGCCTATCAGCTCAGAAAGCTCCAAAACTCTGCAGCCAGACTCCTCCTTGCCCTCTCAACCAGAGAACACATCACTCCTGCTCTCAGACTGCTCCACTGGCTTCCTATCAGCCGACGGGTGGCCCTCAAGGCCATGTACATGACAGGCCCTGAATTCCTCCAATACAAGCTTACACAGTACAATCCCATCAGAAACTTTACACCTGGCTCTGCACTTCCCGTGATCCCCCCTTCAAGTCCACCAGAGTGGAAGGATCCTCGTTCTCTGTCCAAGTTCCCACCCTCTGGAAATCCCTGCCACTGAGTATCCTCCGCGATGTGGACTACCTCTCCTTCAGGAAGGCCCTCAAAACCTGGTTAGTCCCTCTTGCATCCAGATGATCTTTCCCCATTTCACGCTTACCTTCATGACACCTAGGCCTTGACACTGTCAATACATCCCAAATATACTCTCCTGTGCAAGGTAAAATATACATTTGGAGCAGACCGGACTGACTCCACAGCTACATCAAAAGCAAAGCTTCAACTGAGGCTCAAGGTATGTATTTAAGCACCACTTCGGTGGACACCAGCCACAAGCACGGCCACTCACACACTCTCATTCGTCTCCATACAACAGACTAAAACACAAAGCACAACATCTCTGCCATCAGACTACAGCTAGGTTCTATGACAAAATATTCCATCTAGCTGGACACATAATGAGTCTCTCCTGACCACCTCTCAGCACCCATTCACATGCCTGACCATCATGGGTAGCATACTGGGGCTCTGCCATCCCACCCAAATACCTAGTTTGGCCAAATGCACACATGCATTCTAACCCTTTCGGCCACTTTCCCATGCTTTGGGCTTCGCTCCCTTGAGAGCGTTCCCCCACCGGCGTGTTGAGGCCATACTAATGGGAAAAAGGCGCTATATGAATGACAAACTACTATTACTAATTGAGTTCTTGTATGTTTAAATTAGTTTGTATTCCATATTGTCCCTAAATGGGCATTACAATGGGAATAGGGCTTTGCATGCCACTGAATATGAAATTCAATTCCGTATTTTCAAATGACCAACACATATGCAAATAATCCTCATTAAAATCTATTGCACTTTAATTGCTATCATGCATATTCATTGTGGATATTCATTCATTCATTTGTGTAGCGCCTTTCACCATGGGTATGGTCACAACGCACTGTAGTTTGAATGCATTCAGAGGGACTGGAGTCCAAAGTATGGTGAATTGGGAGGTGCTATTAAAGGATATGAGGGTTGGACAAGCCCCTGCTGTCCGGACACCTGACAGGATGTTATCATTATCTGTCTAGACTACACTAACCCTTCATTTTTAATATGCAAAAAAGACATAGGAATTCAACCATCTAGAACAATGTCTTCAACAGTGTAACTTAATTACCAGCATTGGCATACTGCACCCAAAAACCCCCAATTTAACTTTAAAAAAGAACCAAACAACGTGCAAGATTTTATTAAACTAATATTGAGAATGAGACTGCTCGTGGCAGATCATGCCAAACCCTGATGAGATTTCTGAATGGCTGCTTTGGTGATGTACTTCAAATAATTCCTATATTTGTTTACCATCTCTAGCTTATGCTTGTTACGTATTCCAAGTATGCCTTTTCACCGTCAAAATAACAGCCTTGGTCCCACTAAGACCCACCATATAATTCCGTTGGTCCAAGGCAGCGATACAACCTTTCCCTTCAACAGAAATTAACCTTCAATGAGCGTTATCAAAGGTTCACAGAATGCCACGACCGGTGCAAAGGAATTTGCAAATAAAATATGGAACCTCAGATTTATACAACCTTTGGTATTTGCTTAAAATCTGTTTAAATGCCACAGTACAGGTTAGCAATTTTGCTGGCCATATTCTGGACCAAGTTATTCAAGAAGTGCGTTGCTAAACATGATTTCATATTCTGTACCCTGGAGTTGTAAGCTGCATTAGGCACGATTGCTCCTATTGATATTAAAATAATTACTAAAGCATGTGCACGGAGATGACAAAGACCTGACACTGTGCATGAAATCCGGCAGCTGTAGAGATGTGGATCGTTCTGCTCTGCTTCCTAAAGAGCTGCTTTCTTGCAATCTAATATAGCCTTATAGACTGAGAGAGGGGTCGTTATCGCAGAATAATGACCCGCAAGCATGTTATCACTGAGGGCCATAAGTTGGGGAAGGGTCATTATCTAAAGTGATAATGGGCATCATTCTAGGTTTGCCGGTCTGGAAACAAGGGTGCCGGTAAGCTCACCGGCACTCTTGGTTCTGGATTGTCAAACTCTGAGTCTGCCTGCTGTGGCCACTGTGCCCAACAGGTCTGACTGGTCACGGAAGCTCCGGCACCGTTGCTAACTCCCATAGAACTCTATGGGAATGGGGATTTAAAATGTGCCGCCGCCAGACTTCCCACCGGGCACCGGGAAGTCAGGTGCCAGGAAAATATTACGGGTCCAGCGGCAACCCGTCAGTAGCACCGGCAGGGTTACCGCCAGACCCGTAATGAGGACCTGTGACCCCTGCCAATGGCTATTAACGCATGGTGGTAGTAGCAATACACGTTTTAGAATGTTGGTGCTGAAATAAAAAATGCTGCTTTAAGCGTGAGTGAAGTACATAGCTAAACTGACTTAGTAAATTAAATGTGGTTTTTATTTTGAAGTACTTAAATAACATGGATGTCTTCTAGTTAACCATTTTAATGGCAACTTGGCGGAACTGTAACAGGTTTACCATGAGCTGTTAAGCAAAAGTAAATGGTTTCTCTAGAAGACTATGTTTTTCTCTTTCTCTTTCGTGAGTTAATGATCAAATTACAGCAAAAAAAAGGTACTCCAGGAGAGGAAGTGTCTTGTTGAAACAACATCTTGCCTGGAAATAGCCTCCAAATGTATACTTTAAATTGCAGATCTGCTTACAGTATTCGGTTATACCAAAGCGACCGGCCAATGCTCAAAAAATACCCCTAAATAAAATATAGTTACAATTCACTAAATCTGTTAGGGAGATTTCTCACACAAGTGCTAAAATTCCCTCTGCCTTAGAACCCTCCAGCTCTTTTGCTATATTTTGGGGCTTTGAACTTTTCATTTTCAATGTGTTTTACTTTTGTGTTCTTTGGTTATGGAGTTTTTAAACAACTCCATTGGCATCATCTTTTTATGTGTGTCACACAGCACCTTCAGTGCAGTGGCACAGGGGTGTCTTTTCAGACTCCCCAAAGGTTTAACTACCTTCTCTTGGACTGCCTACCGTCTCCCAGAGCATGTAAAGTTAAATAGGCTTTACTAGTCTTTTTAAATTCACTGACCCAGCAAACACTATCTTCCTATAGAGTGCTGGAGGGGTTGCCTAGCTTCCCCTGAGTCAAAACACTCATGTAACAGTAAAATGTTACCCTTTCCTACTTTAAATGGCTGGTGGCAGTTGTTTAGATCAACTACCATGATAGGCATGGGATAGCCATGTTTTTCAATATGGCGCCCAATACCTATCTGTAAAAACAGACTCCGGTCATCTTTTTTCGTCATTTCTTTTAGGAAAGGTCCTTCTTGTATTTGTCTCTACATGCCAAACCAGGTTTGCTCCCTTTGTTCGGCGGCCTTTGGCGGGCTTCAGCGCTAAAGCCCTCCTCTGGTGCCAGGGTGTCTGAGGTGGACAGGATGTGAGGTAGGTGCCGAAACTCCTTGTGCTTAGTCTCCTAGGAGACCTGAATGCACTCTGGCATGATTGGCTGGCTGGCTGGCTGTCCAGCAAGGACAGCCACCCTGCTGTGTGAGTGACAGCCAGGCTGGAATGAATGGGGGAAGACTGTTTTAAAGCAGGTCTCTGGGACTTGGAAAGCAGGGTCAACCACTGGAACGAAAGAACAGAATAGGAGAGGAAGGAAGAGGACTGTTGCAACTCCTGGACGACCGGTGAAGCCCTGCTGCAGGTCCGAATTGCTTGATACTCCGATGACAGAGAAGCCCTTCTAGGTTAACTTATTCCCTTGACATTGGTGGGAACAACCAACTTGGAAGCCACCTGGACACCGTCCTATTCTGGTCGAATTTTCATCAGAGTGCTGTTCAAAACCGAACAGCCAGAGGGAAGAAAACCAGCTTGTGGACTTTAAGGCACTCACATCTTAAACCAACGTTTTGCTACAGCTTTTGGCCTCATCCCTGGGCAGTGCAGGAACCTCCCAAAGTCCTCCTTCTTGTCCCCACGACTGAAGCTCAGGAAAAGCGAGATCTGCTCGAACTGCCAGAGCAACTGCATCAGCTACAGCTTTCTTCATTGACAAGGTACTCTGCAAACACGGTCTGGAAATCTTTTCGGCCATCGAGAAAGTGCATGAAACTTTCCTCAACTACAAAGGCTTGTCCTTCCCTAAACACTTGTCAAACTTTTTGCCTAATCAAATCCTTTCAAAATCTGTGGCAAAGACTTAACCTTTATCTACCAGAATTGTGCTATCCCATACGAAAGACTCTGAACCATTGACTTTGGCCCAGGCCTATTGAGAGGAATTGCTGCTTGTATTTAACTGAAACCCTTTGCCCTGCCTATGAATGTATTTGGGCTGTCTATTCTTATAACCTTGTCTTTTCCCTCCCTTATTAAGTATCTGAAGTGCCATTTTTCTCCTACTTCATTTTCGAGCTAAACTTGTTCGTTTACTTACCGGTTGGATTTTTGTGGTGTATTAATGCGTGATATTGAACTGCTTATGCTAGTGTAATGTTTTCTAAATGACTGAGTAAATAAATATATATTTTTTTACCAAGAAACCTTGAATAGATGTTTACTTGAATCACTGTATTTGTTGGTGCTTTGTGTAACTTGTTCTCCTGCTCACTTAAACTCTTGAGATAAGTCTAGCTGCTCAGCCATCACTTCCACTTTACTGTGCAGTACAGGCTTGTACCAAAGGTGAAATAGTGCTTACACTTGTAGTCCTAATTGCCTGTAGTGTTACCAAAGGGTACTGCAGGTGATTCTGCCTAACAAAATCCTATCTGCCCAAATGGTGACTGTGAAAAAAGTGACAGACATTTCTTAAGCAATTGAACTCAAAGCACTCATACTCCACATGAGTTAGGTGGAAAAAGTAAAAACAGTTTCAGTTTTAAATAATTATGTTTTATAATTTATCATTTTGATTATATGTTAGGAGGTATGTACATCATGTAGTTTTTTTTTAGATATACTGCATGATGAAGAGGTAGATATCTGTGTGGGAATTCCACACATTTGTACCAATGTACCAAAAAACAACAGAACTATCAGAAAGTGCTCATAAGTCTAGTGATTATCTTTATGCACAAAAAGGATTGCTGTCTTTCAAGCTTGTGTTTTCCCATATGTATATGTTTCATATGATGTGACTGTACTCTAAGGGAATTACTGTAAGAATCTACTACAAGGATACGTCTACAAATGAAATAAAATTCTTAGTTTCTGACATTTGTGATGTCATCTTTGATGTCCTGGGTGTTAGTCTTAGCAGTGCACGGTGGTGGCGCGAGTTATGGTTGCTTAGCTTACCATAACTGGCGAATTTCAAGGGTTTTTCGGTTTTACTTGGAACCATAACGTCCCTTTAACAAAGTTTTTTCACTGAATTTCATAGGTTTTTAGTAGCGCAACTTAACCATAACGTCCCTTTAACAATGTTTTCTCCACTGAATTTCATAGGTTTTTAGTAGCGCAACTTAACCATAACGTCCCTTTAACAAAGTTTTTTCACTGAATTTCATAGTTTTTTAGTAGCACAACTTAACAATAATGACTTTGACTTTATATACATGTCATATGGAACTGACTAGATCTCTTCTTATGAACTTGATGTCCGCAAACTTATTTAATGTTCGCGGACATGTTCGGAGAACAGTACCACTACCTAAAAACTGTGGGGGGGGTGGGGGGGTAAGTTTGATTGTTATATCATAATATAGGAACATTTAACAAATTCAAAAAGCAGCACACAAACACATCATATATAGTAATACATAAGAAATGTAACCCATATATGTAACACACTAACCATTAATTTAAATACAATATGTTCTGAAATGGAATATACCATAAGAAGATACATTGGCTTCCAACATAATTACCTCACAGACACAACAGAACTGAGAACAAGACCAGACCCACTGAATACATAGGACTTATCTTACCAGAAATAGTAAGTGTAGTTCATTTTACTCATATATTTATACATTTTCTGTATTAGATTAAAAAATATATTATCTTTTTTTTTTTTTCTCACAGAAATGTCTAGTACTCTCGAATGGCTAGAGGACAATTTCCCACATGAAGAAATGTCACAAGATAGTGAAACTAATGGTAAACACTTTATAATATGAACCTTTTATTTATTATTTTTTTTATATACATTTAACATATATATTTTTTTTTTGTACAGAGCATACCAAAATAGAAAAAACTTCAGAACACCCTGTTATGGATAACAGTCTTCACAACATAGAAGAAAAAATGGATGTATTGCTGGCTAATTTTAATAATTTAAAAACTTTAGTAGAAAATCATTTCAAACCAAAAACCTCATACCATTGCCCCACATGTACTTGTCCCTCCTCACCATATCCCAGTCAATTATCCCCAAACCCTCTACATAATCCAAAACGTTTTGATGAGACTTCCATCCCTTCTTCACCTAATACCAATCATGTTGAAACCCCAAATTCTCCTGTTTTTGTTTCTGTTTCTGCCTCACCTTCTCTGTCATAAATTATTACTATATGTTAAATAAAGTTTAATTTTTATATTGTATTGTATTGTGAATAGTTGGCCACATTCCCAGCGCATTTTCTTTATAATGCTCAGATACAGAGGGTATATGGTCGATTGTTTGACACAAATTTGAAAGTGATACATTTTGTTGACCTACATTTTCTTGTGGCAGAAAATGTCGGGTATATATTATATATATATATATATATATATATATATATATATATATATATATATATTCAATGAAAAAACTTTGTTAAAGGGACGTTATGGTTAGGTTGCGCTACTAAAAACCTATGAAATTCAGTGAAAAAACTTTGTGTTGTACCTTGCTGTGCTCCCTGGTTGCCCACTGGGCCTAACCCAGTTGCCCGTTAACTTCCATTTAAGGTGAATCAGGGCCAGTTTCTGAAGTATAGCCACTGCTAAATCTGGGGAAACTACTGGAACAGGGCCTCTGTAAATGACAGGTGATTTTCACTATTAAGCCACTGTTGAGCACAGGTGGATTTACAGTGTAGCCTCTGTTGATTCTAGGGGAATTGTCACAATATAGCAACTGTTGCATCTAGGTGAATCTCACAAAACAGCCACCATTGAATATGGGTGAATTCCACATCATAGTCATTGTTGTTGTTTTGAATCCTGCTCCATTTTAGGTATTGCTTATGTGTTTGAATCCTGCTGCCTTATAGGTACTGCACATGTTTTGAATCTAGCTGAATTTTTGGTACTTCTCAGATTTTTTTAAATCCTGCTACATTTTAGTTACTGCACACGCTTCCAATCTAGCTGAATTTTCGGTACTGCACAATCTAGCTGAATTTTCGGTACTGCACAATCTAGCTGAATTTTAGGTACTGCTCATAATTTGGATTCCTGATGCATTCTTGGTTCTGCACATGTTTTGAATCTAGCTGCATTTTGAGCACTGCTCTTATTTGAAATCCTGCTGAATTGTGTGTACTGGACATGTTTTGAATCTGGCTGCATTTTTATGTACATCAATAGGCTCGTAAGCCTCTGCACTAGGTACAGTGATCTTCCACTCCATTTGCATTAAGCCCAGTTAAACTCTGATTTTAGAGAATGATTAGGATATTTTGTATTAGTTCAAACTGTATTTGAGTATTACACCTGCCTTGAAGCATAGTGATACTTGTGTGGCTACAACACAACACATACGTACACCACCCCCACATCCATCTCTGAACTCTTTCTACTTCCCCCGTTCACGCAATGCAACAACTTCTCTCCCCTTCCCTTTAGATGTTATGTCCCCTGCAACATTTTCAGCAAAGTTACTCCACTGCCTGCAACCCCTGCTCATCCTCCTCTCCCACTCCCTCCAAAATTTACCCAAGAACTTCCCTCTGCCCCCTCAGACAGACCCCATACCCTCCTCCCCTAAACACTCATCCTACGTGAGAACTCTTCCCTATCAGCCTTGGATCTCAACAAGCATCCCTTTCTCCTACCATCGACCCCCTCTGCTCCCCCACTTTGCACACCTCTTCCCACCCCAACCCCCTTCTGGGATTCCTACTATCGACCAGCTCTCCTCCCCCACTTAGCACACCTCTTCCCACCCCACCCTCACCTTCCCCTCTAGGAATCCACCGAGAAATTTCACTGCACTCCCTCCCCCCTCTACTCTCAATCCTCCCCTCTCACCAACACTATCCCACCCTCATGCACCCCGTCCTCATCAATTCACGATCTGTTGCCAAAACCAAACACATCATTGTTTACTTTATTTCTGATGAAAACCCAGACTACTATTTGTCACTTAAACCTAGTTCTCTGACAAATTCAAACCCGTCACACACAAGGCGTTCCTCTCCGGCTACTCACTGATCATGCACAATAGATCCAGCAGAGGTGGATGATTAGCCATTCCCTACAAACAACACCTCAGAGCCTTACACTCCGAGAAGCAACCCTGCAACACTGACTGCAAATCATTGCTAGTGAAATTCCAACTCTCTCCCTCCATCACCCACATACGCCACACTCCTTTGTAGACCTCCAGGCTACAATATAGACTTTTCAGACTCCCTTAGTGCTTTTCTTTCTGCCATCCTCTTACTGCACCCCTCTCTCACCATGTTAGGGGATTTCAACATCTTCCCCTCTAACCCTATGACCCGTCCACTCATTGATAACATGGCAGCCCTCAACATGACCCAACTGATGTCAAACCCCACTCACATTGCCGGACATACCCTTGATTCTTTATTCAGCTCTACCGACTTAATCTCCCCTATGCTTCCCGTCCACTAATTTGGAGTAATCACACCGCCATCTTCTTCTCTCGCCTGACCTCCACCCCATTGCCCACCCATATCACCAGCCCCATCCTTTCCTCCCCTATACCTCTTTGGAACAAGGCCATTATAAACCACACCTGGCTGATTCTCTTCTATGCTCCCTCCCAGTACTCTCTCATGAAAAAGGACCACCCACTATCAACCTTTTCGACCTATGGCTCTCTAGTGCCCTCATCCCTCTCACCCGAACGAGATCTAATTCACTGAGAGCAGGCCCTAATCCCAAATGTTTTGCTCCCTCCCTCAAATCCCTCAAAACCCTTAAGCACTGCCTGCAGCTCACATGGTGGGCCAACCCTATGCCCCAGAACAGAGCCACTTATGCCAGACTGATCAGGGCCTATAGGATGGAAATAAGGAAAGCTAAACGATCCTTCTATGGAACCGAATAGTCAACTCCCATAACCCTAGCAGGGAACTCCATAGGATCATCGGAGAATTCAACACTCTAAACTGTTCCAGTCCATCACTCCCAAACACTCTGCGATGCCCTGTCAGACCACTTTTACAACATCGCTATTGAAAGACACCACTCAATCAACACCAATTAGCAGTATTCATCCTCCTTGTCTCCTCTTTCTCCTGACTCCTCCCCTCCTATTCCTGTGCAGCTGATCCTCTCTTCCTTCACTGCCATTTCCCACCCTGAATTCCTGTAACTAGTATCCAAAATTCGCCCCTCCTGATCCCCGGGGGGCCCCCGCCCACTCCCTCCTAACGAACATAATTAACAATTCACTGACATCAGGCACCTTCCCTGCAGCGTTCCAAACCTCCCACAACAAGACCCTACTTAAAAAGCCCACACTGGACCCCTTCCCTCCATCCAACTACCGGCCAATCTCAAACACCTGCTTCATAGCCAGACTTATAGACTGAACAGCAAACACCCAGCTATGCCTCTACACAGAATCCAATTCCCTACTCAACCCTGCCCAGTCTGGCTTCAGACCTCTCAGAGGAACGGAAACCTCCCTTGTCTCCATCTAGGACGACATGAAAAGAATGGCAGACTCAGAAGGCTGTGCTGAAGTTATTCTCCCTGACCTTTCAGCTGTCTTGGACACTTATCGACCACTCCATCCTCACAGACAGACTCTCTAGGCATCAGGCATTATTCCGAAAGATGGATCTCCTTTTTCCTCTCCAACCACTCACACGTCATGCTCCTCCCACCCTTCTACCCTTTGCCCTGTTTCCACCAGGGTACCACAGGGGGCCTGCCTGTACCCCCTCTTCTTCAATCCCTACCTAAGCCCCCTCCAACACTCATTCTTTCTCATGACATAACCTGCTACGCTGATGACACTCAGATCATTTTCAAGATTCACAAGACCCCGGCTTCCTCCCATCCTTAACATGTCTCCTGCCTCTCTGAAATCAACCACTGGAAGACGACTAACTACCTCCTCCATAATCCTGGTAAAACTGAAATCATGAACTGCTGTAAAACCTCACTCTTCCCCCCAACCCTCCCCAGCCACCAACCCTAGGATCCCCACCCATAGCATCCAACTAAGTAAAAAACCTGGGACACACCCTCGCACCACCTCAACACTATATCAAAACATGTCTTTTCCACCTTTGCATCCTCAAACAAATCTTCCCTTATCTCTCCTACCCTCACAAGGTCTCTTCAATCTTGGCTATCATCCTCTCCTGCTTACTCTATGCCAATTCTCTCTACGTGGACGCTCCTGCCTATCAGCTCAGAAAGCTCCAAAACTCTGCAGCCAGTCTCCTCCTTGCACTCTCAACCAGAGAACACATCACTCCTGCTCTCAGACTGCTCCACTGGCTTCCTATCAGCCGACGGGTGGCCTTCAAGGCCATGTACATGACAGGCCCTGAATTCCTCCAATACAACCTTACACAGTACAATCCCATCAGAAACTTTACACCTGGCTCTGCACTCCCCGTGATCCCCCCTTCAAGTCCACCAGAGTGGAAGGATCCTCATTCTCTGTCCAAGTTCCCACCCTCTGGAAATCCCTGCCACTGAGTATCCTCCGCGATGTGGCTACCTCTCCTTTAGGAAGGCCCTCAAAACCTGGTTAGTCCCTCTTGCATCCAGATGATCTTTCCCCATTTCACGCTTACCTTCATGACACCTAGGCCGTGACACTGTCAATACATCCCAAATATACTCTCCTGTGCAAGGTAAAATATACATTTGGAGCAGACCGGACTGACTCCAAAGCTACATCAAAAGCAAAGCTTCAACTGAGGCTCAAGGTATGTATTTACGCACCACTTCGGTGGACACCAGCCACAAGCACGGCCACTCACACACTCTCATTCGTCTCCGTACAACAGACTATAACACAAAGCACAGCATCTCTGCCATCAGACTACAGCTAGGTTCTATGACAAAATATTCCATCTAGCTGGATTCATAATGAGTCTGTCCTGACCACCTCTCAGCACCCATTCACATGCCTGACCATCATGGGTAGCATACTGGGGCTCTGCCATCCCACCCAAATACCTAGTTTGGCCAAATGCACACATGCATTCTAACCCTTTGGGCCACTTTCCCATGCTTTGGGCTTCGCTCCCTTGAGAGCGCTCCCCCACCGGCGTGTTGAGGCCATACTAATGGGAAAAAGGCGCTATATGAATGACAAACTACTATTACTAATTGAGTTCTTGTATGTTTAAATTAGTTTGTATTCCATATTGTCCCTAAATGGGCATTACAATGGGAATAGGGCTTTGCATGCCACTGAATATGAAATTCAATTCCGTATTTTCAAATGACCAACACATATGCAAATAATCCTCATTAAAATCTATTGCACTTTAATTGCTATCATGCATATTCATTGTGGATATTCATTCATTCATTTGTATAGCGCCTTTCACCATGGGTATGGTCACAACGCACTGTAGTTTGAATGCATTCAGAGGGACTGGAGTCCAAAGTATGGTGAATTGGGAGGTGCTATTAAAGGATATGAGGGTTGGACAAGCCCCTGCTGTCCGGACACCTGACACGATGTTATCATTATCTGTCTAGACTACACTAACCTTTCATTTTTAATATGCAAAAAAGACATAGGAATTCAACCATCTAGAAAAATGTCTTCAACAGTGTAACTTAATTACCAGCATTGGCATACTGCACTCAAAAACCCCCAATTTAACTTTAAAAAAGAACCAAACAACGTGCAAGATTTTATTAAACTAATATTGAGAATGAGACTGCTCGTGGCAGATCATGCCAAACCCTGATGAGATTTCTGAATGGCTGCTTTGGTGATGTACTTCAAATAATTCCTATATTTGTTTACCATCTCCAGCTTATGCTTGTTACATATTCCAAGTATGCCTTTTCACCGTCAAAATAACAGCCTTGGTCCCACTAAGATCCGCCATATAATTCCGTTGGTCCAAGGCAGCGATACAACCTTTCCCTTCAACAGAAATTAACCTTCAATGAGCGTTATCAAAAGGTTCACAGAATGCCACGACCGGTGCAAAGGAATTTGCAAATAAAATATGGAACCTCAGATTTATACAACCTTTGGTATTTGCTTAAAATCTGTTTAAATGCCACAGTACAGGTTAGCAATTTTGCTGGCCATATTCTGGACCAAGTTATTCAAGAAGTGCGTTGCTAAACATGATTTCATATTCTGCACCATGGAGTTGTAAGCTGCATTAGGCACGATTGCTCCTATTGATATTAAAATAATTACTAAAGCATGTGCACGGAGATGACAAAGACCTGACACTGTGCATGAGATCCGCCAGCTGTAGAGATGTGGATCGTTCTGCTCTGCTTCCTAAAGAGCTGCTTTCTTGCAATCTAATATAGCCTTATAGACTGAGAGAGGGGTCGTTATCGCAGAATAATGACCCGCAAGCATGTTATCACTGAGGGCCATAAGTTGGGGAAGGGTCATTATCTAAAGTGATAATGGGCATCATTCTAGGTTTGCCGGTCTGGAAACAAGGGTGCCGGTAAGCTCACCGGCACTCTTGGTTCTGGATTGTCAAACTCTGAGTCTGCCTGCTGTGGCCGCTGTGCCCAACAGGTCTGACTGGTCACGGAAGCTCCGGCACCGTTGCTAACTCCCATAGAGTCCCATAGAACTCTATGGGAATGGGGATTTAAAATTTGCCGCCGCCAGACTTCCCACCGGGAACCGGGAAGTCAGGTGCCGGGAAAATATTACGGGTCCAGCGGCAACCCGTCAGTAGCACCGGCAGGGTTACCGCCAGACCCGTAATGAGGACCTGTGACCCCTGCCAGTGGCTATTAGCGCATGGTGGTAGTAGCAATACACGTTTTAGAATGTTGGTGCTGAAATAAAAAATGCTGCTTTAAGCGTGAGTGAAGTACATAGCTAAACTGACTTAGTAAATTAAATGTGGTTTTTATTTTGAAGTACTTAAATAACATGGTTATCTTCTAGTTAACCATTTTAATGGCAACTTGGCGGAACTGTAACAGGTTTACCATGAGCTGTTAAGCAAAAGTAAATGGTTTCTCTAGAAGACAGTGACTTCATTTTCCTATGTTTTTCTCTTTCTCTTTCGTGAGTTAATGATCAAATTACAGCAAAAAAAAGGTACTCCAGGAGAGGAAGTGTCTTGTTGAAACAACATCTTGCCTGGAAATAGCCTCCAAATGTATACTTTAAATTGCAGACCTGCTTACAGTATTCGGTTATACCAAAGCGACAGGCCAATGCTCAAAAAATACCCCTAAATAAAATATAGTTACAATTCACTAAATCTGTTAGGGGGATTTCTCACACAAGTGCTAAAATTCCCTCTGCCTTAGAGCCCTCCAGCTCTTTTGCTATATTTTGGGGCTTTGAACTTTTCATTTTCAATGTGTTTTACTTTTGTGTTCTTTGGTTATGGAGTTTTTAAACAACTCCATTGGCATCATCTTTTTATGTGTGTCACACAGCACCTTCAGTGCAGTGGCACAGGGGTGTCTTTTCAGACTCCCCAAAGGTTTAACTACCTTCTCTTGGACTGACTACCGTCTCCCAGAGCATGTAAAGTTAAATAGGCTTTACTAGTCTTTTTAAATTCACTGACCCAGCAAACACTATCTTCCTATAGAGTGCTGGAGGGGTTGCCTAGCTTCCCCTGAGTCAAAACACTCATGTAACAGTAAAATGTTACCCTTTCCTACTTTAAATGGCTGGTGGCAGTTGTTTAGATCAACTACCATGATAGGCATGGGATAGCCATGTTTTTCAATATGGCGCCCAAGACCTATCTGTAAAAACAGACTCCGGTCATCTTTTTTCGCCATTTCTTTTAGGAAAGGTCCTTCTTGTATTTGTCTCTGCATGCCAAACCAGGTTTGCTCCCTTTGTTCGGCGGCCTTTGGCGGGCTTCAGCGCTAAAGCCCTCCTCTGGTGCCAGGGTGTCTGAGGTGGACAGGATGTGAGGGAGGTGCCGAAACTCCTTGTGCTTAGTCTCCTAGGAGACCTGAATGCACTCTGGCATGATTGGCTGGCTGGCTGTCCAGCAAGGACAGCCACCCTGCTGTGTGAGTGACAGCCAGGCTGGAATGAATGGGGGAAGACTGTTTTAAAGCAGGTCTCTGGGAAAGCAGAGTCAACCACTGGAACGAAAGAACCGAATAGGAGAGGAAGGAAGAGGACTGCTGCAACTCCTGGACGACCGGTGAAGCCCTGCTGCAGGTCCGAATTGCCTGAAACTCCGATGACAGAGAAGCCCTTCTAGGTTAACTTATTCCCTTGACATTGGTGGGAATAACCAACTTGGAAGCCACCTGGACACCGTCCTATTCTGGTCGAATTTTCATCAGAGTGCTGTTCAAAACCGAACAGCCAGAGGGAAGAAAACCAGCTTGTGGACTTTAAGGCACTCACATCTTAAACCAACGTCTTGCTACAGCTTTTGGCCTCATCCCTGGGCAGTGCAGGAACCTCCCAAAGTCCTCCTTCTTGTCCCCACGACTGAAGCTCAGGAAAAGCGAGATCTGCTCGAACTGCCAGAGCAACTGCATCAGCTACAGCTTTTTTCATTGACAAGGTACTCTGCAAACACGGTCTGGAAATCTTTTCGGCCATCGAGAAAGTGCGTGAAACTTTCCCCAACTACGAAGGCTTGTCCTTCCCTAAACACTCGTCAAACTTTTTGCCTAGTCAAATCCTTTCAAAATATGTGGCAAAGACTTAACCTTTATCTACCAGAATTGTGCTATCCCATACGAAAGACTCTGAACCATTGACTTTGGCCCAGGCCTATTGAGAGGAATTGCTGCTTGTATTTAACTGAAACCCTTTGCCCTGCCTATGAATGTATTTGGGCTGTCTATTCTTATAACCTTGTCTTTTCCATCCTTTATTAAGTATCTGAAGTGCCATTTTTCTCCTACTTCATTTTAGAGCTAAACTTGTTTGTTTACTTACCGGTTGGATTTTTGTGATGTATTAATGCGTGATATTGAACTGCTTATGCTAGAGTAATGTTTTCTAAATGACTGAGTAAATACATATATATTCTTTTACCAAGAAACCTTGAATAGATGTTTACTTGAATCACTGTATTTGTTGGTGCTTTGTGTAACTTGTTCTCCTGCTCACTTAAACTCTTGAGATAAGTCTAGCTGCTCAGCCATCACTTCCACTTTACTGTGCAGTACAGGCTTGTACCAAAGGTGAAATAGTGCTTACACTTGTAGTCCTAATTGCCTGTAGTGTTCCCAAAGGGTACTGCAGGTGATTCTGCCTAACAAAATCCTATCAGCCCAAATGGTGACTGTGAAAAAAGTGACAGACATTTCTTAAGCAATTGAACTCAAACACTCATACTCCACATAAGTTAGGTGGAAAAAGTAAAAACAGTTTCAGTTTTAAATAATTATGTTTTATAATTTATCATTTTGATTATATGTTAGGAGGTATGTACATCATGTAGTTTTTTTTTAGATATACTGCATGATGAAGAGGTAGATATCTGTGTGGGAATTCCACACATTTGTACCACCATCTGAAAGGTTTAAGTGTAAATTTAACATCCCACTTTCCTAGAATATTACATTCTATTTGTCACTTAATTGCATGGATGTAGAAGCACACCCCTATATCTGAGCAACAAAAATGTGTGAGGTGGTACCCCAAAAGATAGTTAAAATATGGGTACCTCAGATGGCCACATTCTCAGCGCATTTTCTTTATAATGCTCAGATACAGACGGTATATGGTGGATTGTTTGACACAAATTTGAAAGTGATACATTTTGTTGACCTACATTTTCTTGTGGCAGAAAACGTCGAGTATATATTATATATATATATATATATATATTCAATGAAAAACTTTGTTAAAGGGACGTTATGGTTAAGTTGCGCTACTAAAAACCTATGAAATTCAGTGAAAAAACGTTGTTAAAGGGACGTTATGGTAAAGTTGCACTACTAAAAACCTATGAAATTCAGTGAAAAAACTTTGTTAAAGGGACTTTATGGTTAAGTTGTGCTACTAAAAACCTATGAAATTCAGTGAAAAAACTTTGTTAAAGGGACATAATGGTTCCAAGTAAAATCGAAAAACCCTTGAAATTCGCCAGTTATGGTAAGCTAAGCAACCATAACTCGTGCCACCACCGTGCACTGCTAAGACTAACACCCAGGACATCAAAGATGACATCACAAATGTATACAATAATAAGGAGAACCATAGCAGCATATCACATCCATAGTATCTAATACCTTTGTTCCTTATACATTTGTTTTTCACCCAAAGTTATAAGCAAATATGAATGTGATATGCTGCGGTGGTTGTTGCCAGGGCATACAGTCTTGGGTGCACCCAAGACTGTATGCCCTGGCAACAACCACCGCAGCATATCACATCCATAGAGTCAAACATTTCAACTATGGTCTATGGAAACTTTTAATGTCCGCGGACATTATGAGTGTTCTTAGAACACTTTCAACTTGCCAGCGAACAATACGGACAGCGTTTTCAGGACACCCCCTACGAACATTTCAGAACAACGCGATAGTTCTTAGAACACTTTCAACTTGACAACAAACAATACGGACAGTGTCCTCAGGACACCCCCATTGTGTTTATTTGCGAACATTTCAGGACACTGCGAGTGTTCTTAGAACACATTCAACTTGCCAGTGAACAATACGGACTACGCCTTCAGGACACCCCCTACGAACATTCCAGGACACCGCGAGTGTTCTTAGAAACGTCTTCAGAACACCCCATTTTGTTTATTTGCGAATATTTCAGGACACCGCGAGTGTTCTTAGAACACATTCAACTTGACAACAAACAATACGGACAGTGTCCTCAGAACACCCCCATTTCATTTATTTGCGAACATTTCAGGACACCATGAATGTTCTAAGAACACATTCAACTTGACAGAGAACAATACGGACAGCGTCCTCAGGACACCCCCATTTTGTTTGTTTGCGAACATTTCAGGACACTGCGAGTCTTCTTAGAACACTTTCAACTTGCCAGCGAACAATACGGACTACGCCTTCAGGACACCCTCTACGAACATTCCAGGACACCGGGAGTGTTCTTAGAAACGTCTTCAGAACACCCCATTTTGTTTATTTGCGAACATTTCGGGACACCGCGAGTGTTCTTAGAACACATTCAACTTGACAGAGAACAATACGGACAGCATCCTCAGGACACCCCCTACGAACATTCCCCGGACACCGCGAGTGTTCTTAGAAGCGTCTTCAGAACACCACCATCTTGTTTATAGCCGAACATTTCAGGGCACCGCGAGTGTTCTTAGAACACATTCAACTTGACAACGAACAATACGGACAGTGTCCTCAGAACACCCCCATTTCATTTATTTGCAAACATTTCAGGACACCATGAGTGTTCTAAGAACACATTCAACTTGACAGAGAACAATACGGACAGCGTCCTCAAGACACCCCCATTTTGTTTATTTGCGAACATTTCAGGACACTGCGAGTGTTCTTAGAACACATTCAACTTGCCAGCGAACAATACGGACTATGCCTTCAGGACACCCCCTACGAACATTCCAGGACACCGCGAGTGTTCTTAGAAACGTCTTCAGAACACCCCATTTTGTTTATTTGCGAATATTTCAGGACACCGCGAGTGTTCTTAGAACACATTCAACTTGACAACAAACAATACGGACAGTGTCCTCAGAACACCCCCATTTCATTTATTTGCGAACATTTCAGGACACCATGAATGTTCTAAGAACACATTCAACTTGACAGAGAACAATACGGACAGCGTCCTCAGGACACCCCCATTTTGTTTGTTTGCGAACATTTCAGGACACTGCGAGTCTTCTTAGAACACTTTCAACTTGCCAGCGAACAATACGGACTACGCCTTCAGGACACCCTCTACGAACATTCCAGGACACCGGGAGTGTTCTTAGAAACGTCTTCAGAACACCCCATTTTGTTTATTTGCGAACATTTCGGGACACCGCGAGTGTTCTTAGAACACATTCAACTTGACAGAGAACAATACGGACAGCATCCTCAGGACACCCCCTACGAACATTCCCCGGACACCGCGAGTGTTCTTAGAAGCGTCTTCAGAACACCACCATCTTGTTTATAGCCGAACATTTCAGGGCACCGCGAGTGTTCTTAGAACACATTCAACTTGACAACGAACAATACGGACAGTGTCCTCAGAACACCCCCATTTCATTTATTTGCAAACATTTCAGGACACCATGAGTGTTCTAAGAACACATTCAACTTGACAGAGAACAATACGGACAGCGTCCTCAAGACACCCCCATTTTGTTTATTTGCGAACATTTCAGGACACTGCGAGTGTTCTTAGAACACATTCAACTTGCCAGCGAACAATACGGACTATGCCTTCAGGACACCCCCTACGAACATTCCAGGATACCGGGAGTGTTCTTAGAAACGTCTTCAGAACACCCCCATTTTGTTTATTTGCGAACATTTCAGGACACCGCGAGTGTTCTTAGAACACATTCAACTTGACAGAGAACAATACGGACAGCGTCTTCAGTACACCCCCTACCAACATTCCCCGGACACCGCGAGTGTTCTTAGAACCGTCTTCAGAACACCACCATCTTGTTTATTTGCGAACATTTCAGGACACCGCAAGTGTTCTTAGAACACATTCAACTTGTCAGCCACAGCCCCCATTCATATTTCCGAACATTTCAGGACACAGCGAGTGTTCGACAATGTCTTCAGAACACACCCATTTTGTTTATTTGCGAACATTTCAGGACACTGCGAGTGTTCTTAGAACACATTCAACTTGCCAGCGAACAATACGGACTACGCCTTCAGGACACCCCCTACGAACATTCCAGGACACCGGGAGTGTTCTTAGAAACGTCTTCAGAACACCCCCATTTTGTTTATTTGCGAACATTTCAGTACACCGCGAGTGTTCTTAGAACACATTCAACTTGACCGAGAACAATACGGACAGCGTCCTCAGGACACCCCCTACGAACATTCCCCAGACACCGCAAGTGTTCTTAGAAGCGTCTTCAGATCACCACCATCTTGTTTATTTGCAAACATTTCAGGACACCGCGAGTGTTCTTAGAACACATTCAACTTGACAACGAACAATACGGACAGTGTCCTCAGAACACCCCCATTTTGTTTATTTTCAAACATTTCAGGACACCATGAGTGTTCTAAGAACACATTCAACTTGACAGAGAACAATATGGACAGCGTCCTCAGGACACCCGGATTTTGTTTATTTGCGAACATTTCAGGACACTGCGAGTGTTCTTAGAACACATTCAACTTGCCAGCGAACAATACGGACTATGCCTTCAGGACACCCCCTACGAACATTCCAGGACACCGGGAGTGTTCTTAGAAACGTCTTCAGAACACCCCCATTTTGTTTATTTGCGAACATTTCAGTACACCACTAGTGTTCTTAGAACACATTCAACTTGACAGAGAACAATACGGACAGCGTCTTCAGGACACCCCCTACGAACATTCCTCAGACACCGCGAGTGTTCTTAGAACCGTCTTCAGAACACCACCATCTTGTTTATTTGCGAACATTTCAGGACACCGCAAGTGTTCTTGGAACACATTCAACTTGACAGAGAACAATACGGACAGCGTCCTCAGGACACCCCCATTTTGTTTATTTGCGAACATTTCAGGACACTGCGATTGTTCTTAGAACACATTCAACTTGTCAGCCACAACCCCCATTCATATTTGCGAACATTTCAGGACACAGCGAGTGTTCGACAACGTCTTCAGGACACCCCCATTTTGTTTATTTGCGAACATTTCAGGACACCGCGAGTGTTCTTAGAACATATTTAACTTGACAATGAACAATACGGACAGCGTCCTCAGGACACCCCCATTTTGTTTATTTGCGAACATTTCAGGACACTGCGAGTGTTCTTAAAACAGTTTCAGTTTGCTTGTGAACAAAACAGACACATATTGAGTCCTCAGAACACCCCCATTCAGTTTATTTAGAACATTTCGGAACACCCGTGATGTCCGCAGACAAATCGAACACAAAAAGAACGTCTAACACATAAAAAACACAACTTTCATCCTATCTCATACACTCCCACCCTCCCCAAACACTCCTACACACCAACACACTCTACTAAATACAAATTTTGATCAAAGTTTCACCGCGCTGACCGCGAATCCAAGATGGCGGGCGCTACCGAAAATCTGATGCGCTTCACGCTCCACGCCGTCCAATCAGCGAACACGTTGCATGTCCGCGAACATCATGCAAGCCGATTGGCCAATCAGGACACTGTCCGCGGAGCGAACAGGAAAGTGTGTCCGCGGACCGAACACCGATATCACTGATTTTTTTTTACCTACTTTTTGGTCATTTAAAAAAAAAAACTACTGAACGGATTTTCACCAAATTTGCAAAAGCACGCTTTTGGGACCAAGCTGCTGCTCCTGGTCCAAATTTGGTGAAAATCCGTCCAGCGGTTTGGGCTGTAGACGCGAGCAAAAAAAATTTCCCATTCAGTCTATGGGAAAAAAAAAGTTTTGGGACCCCCCTATAACTTTGCCCCCCCTGGACGAATCCTCACCAAACTTTACAAAAAATTCAGAGTGACCCAAATACTTTTTTAGCAAAGTTTGGTGAGGATCCGTCAAGGGAGAGCGAAGTTATAAGCCGTCCAAAAAGTGCTCTTCCTATGGAAACACCAACTCAACCATGACTACATGGCCACTACTGTGGCCATGTTATATATATATATATATTCAGTGAAAACACTTTGTTAAAGGGACGTTATGGTTAAGTTGCGCTACTAAAAACCTATGAAATTCAGTGAAAATAACGTTGTTAAAGGGACGTTATGGTTAAGTTGCGCTACTACAAACCTATGAAATTCAGTGAAAAAACTTTGTTAAAGGGACGTTATGGTTCCAAGTAAAACCGAAAAACCCTTGAAATTCGCCAGTTATGGTAAGCTAAGCAACCATAACTCGCGCCACCACCGTGCACTGCTAAGACTAACACCCAGGACATCAAAGATGACATCACAAATGTCATTGATGACATCACTGATGACATCACATGTCTGGCTCACTATTTTTTCTTTTGCTGACACATCTAGGCCACATGGTTTTCTTCAGTAACAGTCAGAAACTAAGAATTTTATTTCATTTGTAGACGTATCCTTCTAGTAGGTTCTTACAGTAATTCCCTTAGAGTACAGTCACATCATATGAAACATATACATATGGGAAAACACAAGCTTGAAAGACAGCAATCCTTTTTGTGCATAAAGATAATCACTAGACTTATGAGCACTTTCTGATAGTTCTGTTGTTTTTTTTATGGCTGTACTTTCCCTGTATATGGTCATATTTGTATACATTGTACTCACACTACTTTCCTTAGGGTCCAATCACATCAAGTGATACATATACATAGGGTAAATAGCAGCTTTGAAACAGAGCAATCATTTATTTGCATGAAACTAATCAGTTAAGTTATGAATTGTTTCTGCTACTACTTGTGCTTTTTTGCTAACTTCACTTTCCCTGTATATACCCATATTGGTATGTGTTCTTGTGTCTTTGTGTTTTGTCTATAGTAATGCAATTATGTAATACATGGGTTTTATTAGCTACTTATTACATATTTCACAGTACACAAAAATCTATTAAGAAAACAATTATCATTTCATTATTCAACATATTAACATTACGAATATCATACCTTCATCTTGTACGCTGCACACAATGTTATGTTTCTGTATGAGTAGCTTAGTATACTAGATAGAACCCCATAATAGGATGCTATTTATATCAATGCATCCTTCATTGCACTTATAAGGGTATATTTCTTGCAATGATTCTTGACACTTTTTTCGCAACATAATAAGAATCCCTTCTACACATATTTCATGAGAAGTACATACACATGTGATGTCATCAGTGATGTCATCAATGACATTTGTGATGTCATCTTTGATGTCCTGGGTGTTAGTCTTAGCAGTGCACGGTGGTGGCACGAGTTATGGTTGCTTAGCTTACCATAACTGGCGAATTTCAAGGGTTTTTCGGTTTTACTTGGAACCATAACCTCCCTTTAACAAAGTTTTTTCACTGAATTTCATAGGTTTTTAGTAGCGCAACTTAACCATAACGTCCCTTTAACAAAGTTTTTTTCACTGAATTTCATAGGTTTTTAGTAGCGCAACTTAACCATAACGTCCCTTTAACAAAGTTTTTTCACTGAATTTCATAGTTTTTTAGTAGCACAACTTAACAATAATGACTTTTACTTTATATACATGTCATATGGAACTGACTAGATCTCTTCTTATGAACTCGATGTCCGCAAACTTATTTAATGTTCGCGGACATGTTCGGAGAACAGTACCACTAACGAAAAACTGTGTGGGGGGGTGGTGGGGTATGTTTGATTGTTATATCATAATATAGGAACATTTAACAAATTCAAAAAGCAGCACACAAACACATCATATATAGTAATACATAAGAAATGTAACCCATATATGTAACACACTAACCATTAATTTAAATGCAATATGTTCTGAAATGGAATATACCACAAGAAGATAAATTGGCTTCCAACATAATTACCTCACAGACACAACAGAACTGAGAACAAGACCAGACCCACTGAATACATAGGACTTATCTTACCAGAAATAGTAAGTGTACTTCATTTTACTCATATATTTATAAACTTTCTGTATTAGATTAAAAAATATATTATCTTTTTTTTTTTTTCTCACAGAAATGTCTAGTACTCTGGAGTGGCTAGAGGACAATTTCCCACATGAAGAAATGTCACAAGATAGTGAAACTAATGCTAAACACTTTATAATATAAACCTTTTATTTATTATTTTTTTATATATACATTTAACATATATATTATTTTTGTGTACAGAGCATACCAAAATAGAAAAAACTTCACAATATAGAAGAAAAAATGGATGTATTGTTGGCTAATTTTAATAATTTAAAAACTTTTGTAGAAAATAATTTCAAACCAAAAACCTCATACCATTGCCCCACATGTACTTGTCCCTCCTCACCATATCCCAGTCAATTATCCCCAAACCCTCTCCATAATCCAAAACGTTTTGATGAGACTTCCATCCCTTCTTCACCTAATACCAATCATGTTGAAACCCCAAATTCTCCTGTTTTTGTTTCTGTTTCTGCCTCACCTTCTCTGTCATAAATTTTTACTATATGTTAAATAAAGTTTAATTTTTATATTGTATTGTGAATAGTTTCCGTTTTTTTTTTAAAACAATAAAAGTGTCCGCGGATAGTGCGAGTGTTCTGAAATGTTCATACATAAACGAAAATGGAGGTGTCCTGAAGAACACCACACCTGTTCGTACTGTTCGCTAGCAAGTTGAAACTGGTCTAAGAACACACGTGGTGTCCTGAAATGTTCGTAAAGAAACAAAAATTAAAGTGTTCTAAAGAACACTATATCTGTCCGTAATGTTCACTATCAACTTAAAACTGTCCTAAGAACACAATTGGTGTCCTGAAATGTTCGTAAATAAACGAAAATGATGTGTCCTGAACAACAGTACAACTGTTCGTAGTGTTGGCTAGCAAGTTGAAACTGTTCTAAGAACACACGTGGTGTCCTGAATTTTTCAAAAACAAACAAAAATTAAAGTGTCCTAAAGAACACTATACCTGTCCGGTACTGTTCGCTAGCAAGTTCAAACTGTTCTAAGAACGCTATTGGTGTCCTGAAATGTTCGTACCCAAACGAAAATGGAGGTGTTCTGAAGAACACTATACCTGTTCGTAGTGTTCGCTACCCAATTGAAACTGTTCTAAGAACACAATTGGTGTCCTGAAATGTTCGTACATAAAGGAAATTACACGTGTCCTGAAGAACACTATATCTGTCCTTACTGTTCGCTACCAAGTTTAAACTGTTCTAAGAACACACGCGGTGTCCTGAAATGTTCGTTTCACGTGTGACGCACTTTTAATTACTTCAGAACCCGAACAGTGTCCGTAGGACATCAATGCGCATGTGCTAACCAATCTCCGTGCACTTGGTGTCCTGCGGACAGGCGCTTCCTTCGCGGACTAGTTCGCAAACGGATCATATGACCACGCCCACGCTCATCGTGTGTCCTGAAATGCAGACACTGTTCGTGTCCCCGAACAATTTAAAAGTACATTTTCAGTTAATCCATAATATTTTTCAATAAAATCTCACCATGGCACAAGTCCCACATAGCAATCTTGAGTTTCTATATACCTTTTGAAACTTTCCGATCCTTTTTTTGTGTTCGATCTGTCCGCGGACAGTGCGCATGTCCGCGGACCACGCACAAGCACCCCTATAAAAGACCACGCCCAAGAGCTTATTCCCATTGTGTTTCTGGCTATTCTTCAGAACACAGTGATTTTTGCTGCCACCTGCAGACTACACCATCATCGAGATGGCATCCTTGGCTGCTGAACTGCCACTTGGTGCTGCACCTGCTTCAGCACCACCCCCACCCCCTCCACCACCACCACCTCCCCAAGGGCCTGAAGAGGGGAACAGGAGTAAGGATGCGGAGGAGGAAGAAGAGGATGATGAGAATGAGGTAGAGGAAAACCCTACTATCCGCACTAGGCGTGAGTCTTGGGTGTGGCGTTTATTTACCATTCATGGTAATGTTCCTAAGGCTCGTGCGAACCGTGTTACCTGCAATGAATGCAAAATGATACTCAGTCGCGGGAAGCACGGTAAGTACAGCTTTGGGACCACTACTATGAAGCGACACCTGAGGTCATTTCACTCTGGGGCTATTCGCAGGGTTGTACCTTGCGAAGAACGTAGCAGGTTGATTTCCTCTACTTCATCCTCTGTTTCTGATCCTGTCACCACAAGGACCACCTCTGTGGGACAGCGTCTTCTTCAAGCTGCCTACGGGCCATACAGAATGCTGATGACCCTTACCTTTCGAGGGTCACAGTTGTATGTATGTACTGTGACACAGTACTCTGCAGGGGGGAGCGACTTCGGAGTGCTTTTGAGACTATCGTCTCAGAGCACGAGAAGACCTGCTCACTACCCAAATAAAACCCACTCTACATCTTCCTCTCTCAGCTCGCCCTTTCTTATCCCTGTGGTTGGTGTCCCCCCCTTTACCCTCCTTTACCTTCCTCTCCTAGTGTGTCGTGTCTGAAAAACCAAAAAAAATACAAAATTACAAAAATAAAAAAGAAATAAGGCTCTTATCAGAGCCGCCTTTCCCAGTTAAAAAATAGAAGTGAAAATAAATGAAGCAGGGCTCTTTCTATTTTTTAGAAGTCCGCGGACAGTTCGCGAACATTAAAAAAATTGGGTTGCTACTCCATCACAAACATTGTAATTTTCTCTGGAAAGAAGTGGTGGCTCTGAAAAGAGCCTTTGGGTGGTGTTTGTAAGTCAAAAATTGTAAATGCTTAACATCTACTTCAAAATCGTTGTTGTTATTCCAAAAAAGGTCACAATGCATTTTGTACATTTCTCAGAAAAATCTGATTGCCAGCATAAGTAAGATGGACTCCATCTCTGCGAAAAATGTATGTACTACAAAACATAATATTTTCATTGTGAAAAGAAGACATGCCATAATTCTCTAAGAAAGGCACAAACAGCCTTATTAACATTGCGCTTGCTTTTTCCATTTGTGGACCAAATGAAGAAGAACGAAGCCACGTTTGTCTCTGCGCAATCCGTGAAAATATCACTTGAGAATTAGGAAACATGTCCATAACCTTCCTAAGTCCTTCTTTCATAGCAAATTGCAAAACAATTCCAGTCACATGTCCTAAACTGTTCCCTCCACAATGAATTACAATTATGTCTGGATGTTGCTCTGTCTCCAAAGTAGCACAGAGAGGTAGCAAGTCCAACCACTTCATTCCACGTACTCCATGCAAGTGTACTTCCACATGTGGGAATCCAAGATCTACAGCTACTCCACAGCTTTCTGCATGCACCTTCAACCAATGTATCCACGAATCTCCTAAAATCCAAACAATCTGTTTTCTGAAACACACAGCCATAGCTATCTTTTGTTCTCTCAGCAAAAAGAGTATCTGAGAAAATCTCTCCTGGCACAACACACCCACCAAACTTTCCTGACCAATCCCTTTCAGTGCTTATTCTCATTTGCATGACTTCTGAACCCAAAAATCCCCGGATGTAACTCCCGATGTCCGCGAACTACCGCCATGTCCGCGGACATATCGTAACATGAACAGCCCTTCTACCATTTCCACTACACTCTCTCTGCCATTCCCTCATTGGATGTACCTCAAAAATCACATGACCATGCACCAATCACATTCAAGACCTCTACATCTAACTGCATCATCATAGATCAGCACTGCAAATGTACTCTGAATCTCTCTGAGTACAAGTGTCATATCATTGGCAAGCAGCATCTACCAGAAATACTGTACAAGTCTTCAAGATTTCTACTTGCAGCTCCATGCATATCCATATGCATGAACACAAACTTCAGGTATGCATATTTTCTGTATAGTAGATGAACACATTTTCAAACAGACTTTTACCTTGTAAAATCTGTAAAATGAATTTACTGTACTTTTTTCAATTTCCTAAAATCAACTATCACTTATAAACCTTTATACTATTTACTTTCTTTATACACACACACTCAAATCATCTTAAACTAACATGTTTTAAATGAAATATATAGACTACATATATTCAAACAAAATTACATGCAAACACAATCTATGTTTAAACCTTTATAAAAATACTTATTCAATTTCATTTTTTTTGTTTTTATTTATTTATTTACTTAATTACTTTAAATTAGACATGACATTGAGGCGCTATTACCTAGGACAGTTTACTTAGAGAAATAGTGGTATTCACTAATATATTATAAATTTCACAAGACATAGTAAAGATATTTTTTTTTGCTACAGTTAGTCATTCAATACAATTTGTTCATTAAGAACATATCATATGTACTGAACTGATGCAATATATCTTATGTAAATAAATTAGTTTAATGGTTTTACAGAAGGCACTGAGGATTTCAATTAAAAAAATCAATATCTAAATTAAAAACAGTGCTATATACAAACAGTGTTACTAATTTGAAGCTTTTACAATTGCAGTGAAGACCAGTTTCCTGAAAAGAAGCAGCCGAATTCGAAGAAGAAAGAAAAACTAAGAAGTTACCTGTTAATTTTAAAAAAAAGTAAGTAAAATATCACCATAATATTTGTATTATTAGTCAAATATACTATAACATTAATACGAGCTATTTCGGTTTCTAACAATAGAGATTTTGTACCATTTTGTCCAAAAATGTCCATGTCTTAAACAGCGATTTACAGCCAGAATGGCCCACAAATTTCTATTTTTGGACACACAAATTACCCAACTGAACCACTACAATTTTCATATTATAGAACAAACAACTGTTTTAATTGTATACATTAGATTTACTATTTGTACTTTTCCACACCACTAGCTTACTTTTTTTTGTCATCTGAATTGCAGTTTAGTAACACATAAATTCAAGAATACCTATCCCTACTAGTTTTAGTTCCCAATGCACAATCACACACCATTACATACATCTTTATCATCTTACTCAAACACTCATGCACACAGCACACATACATTCCAGAACGCCCCAACCCATATCTTCTTTATTTTTTTCAACAGACCCCAAAAAATGCCTACCAAAAGTCAAGTCCGTAGAAAGCAACGCAAAAGTAGAGCAAATGAAAATAAAGGTGTCCAACATAAGCATCCATCTCTAGCAGAATTTGTAAAAAAAGTTGAAACAAAACAGCTAATACAATCATTTACTGAAACACAAGAAGTTTCAAGTACAACAACTTCGCTTCCTCTATCAAAATGTAAAACAAACCAAAAAACAATTAACAGAAAATCAGCTATCAGTACAGATAAAACTACTTCTTCAAATTTTAATATAGTGCAAAGTAAGCATACCAAGAAAAGTATTTTAGCCAAAATATACCGTCACAAAGTCCTTCAAAATCTTATAAAAACAGGAGAGAAATCAGGTTCAAAGCTTAAAACCTATCGTAGGAAATTAATCTTAGAAGCATTGATGGACAGTGAAATTCTTCTAAAAAAAAATGTATTTATTTTACTGTTAAACAAAATGAAAGCACTAACAAAACAAATAACTAAATTACAAAAAAGACTTCTCAATAAGCGAAATATCAACTGAAAGAACTTCTTAAGTATCAGCGTAGGTGAATGGAATCACACTACAAGCACAGAACCATATTTTAATGAAAAAGCGTACAAACAAAAGCAAACGAATACAATTGCCATACATAGCAGTGGTCGAGGTTATGAAAAAGTGAATAATACCATAATGGAACAAGAAGTACTTCTTACAAAAATATGCCCTGAAAACTTAGAATTACCCCTCCATTCAACTGCATCAGAACGTCTAGTGTACAAATGGCCATGCACGTCAATGTGTAACATTCCTAAACAATGTTTCAAATCTTTACGCCAATTCCTCAATAAATATGTAAAAAGCAAAGACAAAATCAAAATTAAATTACTGCAAAAATATAGATACCTGTCCAGTGCGCAAGTACACAGGACTACAAGGACATTCATTGGCCTGCATTACAGGACCTACTTGAAAAACCACTTTCCATGATATCAAAAGGATATCAACACAGCATTCAACTATAAGAAATCTAGTCTATAAACTGTACTATGCTAAAAGTCCTGCTTTAGCACTAGCAAAGTTAAATAACATCCTTCTACATGGTACAGCAAAAGACCTACTTGAAGAAATTCACTATATCCAGAAAAAATATTTTGGAAGTGAAAGCCATTTACAGAATGAAATAGCTTTAAACCTATTAAGCAACAATTCTACACATGGCAACCTTTTGCTAAACACATACAAAAAAGAAATACTAAAATTTAAAAATACATCAGCTGAAGTACCAAACCATGTATGTGTATGTTGCCGTAGAATTTTTTATAAAAGTAACACAAAAACTGTGGACCTATCATACAAAATAGAAGACAATGAAGATTCTAAATGGTTTGAATTAGCTCTCTACCTTGTAGCAGAAAACAAATATGAAATAACTGAGCCCTTAATACTTTGCAGTTATTGCACTACAAAACTTGACAACAACCAAACTCCTTCACGTTCTATCACAAATAATTTGGAATTATACCCAGTACCAAAACCTCTACAACAACTTAATTTATATGAGAGCATCATAATTCAAACAGTACACCCATTTCAAGCAATAATACGCCTTCAACCAAAAACAGCAAAATTACCTCCCTCTGAATTGGTAAAAGGCATTAGTGGAAAAGTAGTTTATTTACCATTAAATCTAAAAGAAAATGTGCATACTCTAGGAGTGCAACGTCCAATGCAGCAATCTTTAATTATATTAGTAAATGGAGTACCTACAAAAGACAAAAAAATATGGCAACAGCTGGTAGATTTATATAAAGTTAGACAAGCCTTCCAATATCTTAAAGAGAATAATGAATATTACAAAGAAATTAATATTGAAGAAAACTTGAAAGATACAACTGAAATAATTCAAGAAACACAAGAAGCTGGTCAATTTGAGCTACTAGGTCCTGCTACAATATCAAATACTTTAGACCATTATACAATTCATCCTTTGCACTGTAATGACACCGTACAAGATGTACTGGAAACTTACCAAATGCGTCAAACAAAAGGATCGCCAATCGGTATATGGGAAAAAAGTATAGAAGCACATGCTTTTCCTCTACTCTTTCCTACTGGCAAAGGAGGAAGGTATGATGATAAACCTATTCAAATATCAGCTTCAGAATACCGCTCATTACGGATGTATTCTGAAGATCCCAGATTTAGACAAAATGTGGAATACATATTCCACCTACTCTTTGAAAGTGAACTAGCAACTTTATGTTACGGAGTTGCACACATATTAAAATCAGGATCACACTTTCAAAATATGACAGCTACACAATTATTAGAGAAAGTGCAACAAAAGGATGAGGTTTTACAATCAAATATTACAAATCTATTAGCAAATATGCGTGGTACTAAAGAGTACTGGTTTCGACGTCATGGAGATGTACGTTTTATGATCAGAAACCTTGGCCCACCCACTTGGTTTGTGCAGAGTATGCATGGGAAGATTTACATGATTTCCTACGCATATCAAATAAAAACAAAACAAACATAGATATTCTAACACCTGGAGAACTTTGTTCTTTGGATCCTGTTAATGTTTCAAGATATTTTCACCATCGCTTCATTGCTATGCTAGATTTTATTTGTAATAAAACTGTTCCTCCCCTTGGAGAAGTGCAACACTTCTTTTGGAGAAAAGAATACCAAGCCAGAGGAGCACCACATATCCACATGATTTATGGATTAAAGGAGCTCCTACATTTGGTCAAGACAGTGATGCCACTGTTTTACAGTTTATTGAAAAATATGTCACTTGTGAAATTCCATCAGAAGCCACAAATAGTGATCTTCATGCACAAATTTTACAATTTCAAAAACACAAATGTGGAAAATATTGTCGTCGCAAATACAAAAACAAAGGCAAATACTACACCAAATGCCGATTTGGTTTTCCTAGACCAGTTACAAATACAGGTCAAGTAAACAACCTCATGTCTTCAGTTAGACATAGTGTTAAAGGTAAGTCACCTAAAAATACATATTACATAAAAAGAAAAGAAGAAAAATATATCAATGATTATAATGCAATCATTGCCCACTTATGGAATGCAAACATAGATGTGCAGTACATTGCAGACAATTCTACTGCAGTTGCACGATATGTCACAGCCTACTTAACTAAAGCAGAAAAGACAGAGCTCCAAGACCTCTGGAATGACCTGTCATCAGATAAAACAGTATCTCAGAAATTATACAGCTTGGGCATAAAAATGCTCACCCATAGAGAATGTGGATCTTATGAAGCAGCTGATCGTTTAACTGGTACTTCATTGTATGGTAAATCTGAAAATATAGTATGGCTAAGTCTTGGTCCAGCTAAATCTAGAAAAAGAGTTCTAAAATCATATGAAGATATAGAAACAATAGCCAAACATGATCCAAACAGCCAAGACATTTTAAAAAACAATTTATTGGACACATACTACCCAAACAGAAGTAATACTTTGGAAAACATGTGTCTATACCAAATAGCCCAAAACTACACATACAAAAATAATATAAAACCTGATGAAAAAAAAGGTAAATATAGAGTGACAGACTGTGAAGGCAACTTAGTTAAACTCACTAAACCAAATTTAATTAATCATATCAAATTGTCATTGAAGACTCCTCAACATAAAGAAGTATATTACATGTCCCTGCTACAACTCTTCAAACCATGGAGAAAAGAAGAACAATTACTAGATAACTATGACTCATATGAGGATGCTTTCAAAGCAAATGAAAGCACTATAACTGATGTAAACTTTACACAGTACAACACAATGTTGCACAATGAACAGCAACATGAAGAAGAACTCCAAGCCCAACTAGATAAGGATACTCCTGACAGTAGTCAACCTTCTGTAACAGGAAGCCAAGAACCACTGGGAGAACCACTAATAACAAATGAGGCAGAATTAGCTATGATAGAAGTAGAAAACACCATGTGTCAGTATGAAAATAAGGAAGACTTAACTATACTACAATCAAAACTAAACAATGAGCAAAGTAGCATTTTTCAAGAAGTAACAAAACAAATTGCACATGGTGTAAAACATGAAAATAAAGAATGTTCCTGCCATAATTATAAACCTATACTACTGTACGTCAGTGGTGAAGCTGGTTCTGGCAAAACATTCCTAATCAAAATCATTAGTAAGTTCCTTCAACAATTGACAAACAACAAACTGTCAGCTGTTGTCACTGCCACCACAGGTTTAGCTGCCTACAACATAGGTGGTGTTACATTACACCGATTACTACTATTACCAGTAGAACACCAGAACAAATTAGAATATTACAAACTTTCTGCAGAAGCTGCAATGGAATTACGCAGAGTATTGAAACAAATGAAAATGCTACTAATAGATGAAGTGAGCATAGTCTCCAACCTGATGTTAGCTTTGATTCACCTCAGATTACAATTACAAGAAGTACTCAAAACAGACTATGAAGAGCTCTTTGCAGGAAAACACATTATTGTTTTTGGAGATCTGCTTCAATTAACACCAGTAAAAGGTGAACCTATTTTTAAAACATTAGGGCACAAACTCTGCCGTAAAACTGTTGGCAGCATTGGAAATGTCAACCTTTGGCAACATTTCCAATACAGAGAATTAACAGAAAACATGTGCCAATCTGCAGATCTAACTTATGCCAACATTTTAAAAAGTTTGAGAGTTGGTATACTTTCTAAAGAAGCAGAAGCAACATTGAAAACCCGGCACATTAATGCACTTTATGGCGATAATGCATGTGCTACAGATGTTATGGAACAATTAGCCTACAAAAATGTCAATTGTATGGCCTTAATGCCAACTCTTGCAAGCTGTCTCAAATTCAATGAAATAATGTTAAGTAAAGAAATGCAACCAATAATGGAAATTAGCGCCACAGATAAACTAGATGTACATGGTAATACACTACCCATGTGTGACCAAGCCACAACAAGACTAAATAATTTAGAAAAATCAATCTCAAACACAGCAGGCTTAGAAAAGATGTTAAAATTATCCTTAAATTGCAGAGTAATGCTTAAACTTAACCTTGACGTGGACCAAGGACTAGTTAATGGAGCACTGGGTACAGTTGTTGGCTTTCAAACATACCCACGTGACAACAAAATTCAGTTTGTCAATATACTCTTTGACAAACTTTCAGAAGTAAAACAGATAGGACGCTCAACAGCTAGATTCCTTCTCTTATGTATGTACGCAGAGAACAATTTTCTCTAACTCTTGCATACGCAGTCACGATTCATAAATCACAAGGTCTTACCCTAGACAAAGCAATGATAGATATTGGTAACACAGTCTTTAAAGAAGGCATGAGCTACGTAGCACTATCATGCTTACGTACACTTGAAGGTCTATTTCTAATCAACTTTGATGCAAGTAAAGTAAACGCTGATATTCCTTGCATTTTAGAATATAATAGACTTCGCTCACTATACACTCCCCATCTAAACACATATTCTGTTCCACAAAAACTAAAACGTTGTAAAAGAAAACTAAATCAAACAGAAATGCAACAGGACGTCACTGCAAATCCCCCAAAGAGAGTAAAAGAAACTAATACTTCATCAAGTACCACAAACAAAAAAGAATCAATTAGAGAAAGTAAACCAGGTACTTCTTTAAAGAAGGAAGACAAACTCCAAAAAAAGCAGTTAGATATAGAACTACCTGGACCATTTAAATTCTCAAATATAGTTGGTGCAAGTTGCTATGCAAATGTAGCAATGAATATTCTATTTCAATTACCACCAATTGTTGACAACATGTACTTACACAGTACAGACCCATTGTGTTTGCAAATGTTAGTACTTCACAGAAATGCAGCAAACAATCCTGTCAACACATATAGTGTTTTTGGAATAAGACGACAATTGGACTACTGTGCTGGAATGGTGAAATTCACTATAAACTCACAGGAAGATCCACAAGAATTTCTAATGTACTTACTACAAGTACTGGAAAACAAAAACATACCTATAAATGAAATCTTTTAGATTTCATACATGTGGGAACATACATGCACTCTCTGCAACAATGTGACACAAGAAGAAATCCCCAATGAACGCTTCATATATATATCAATACCAAATTGTGAATCCATTCCATTTCAGCAACTTGTACAAAATGTAAACCATGGTAGATCATGCTCTACCTGCAATTCAGATAATCGCTCCACGTTAGTAATACAAACACATAGTAAATACGTAATACTAATGCTTCTACGTTACGATGCAGATGGTACCAAAAACAACTGCAAGCTGACTGGATTCACACATGGTCAAATATCACTTGGTAAGAAAACCTTCACAACAATAGGTATAATCTACCACGCAGGAGCCACAACCAATTCAGGGCACTACACTGCATATATAAAAAAGAAATGTGGATGGTTTGAATGTAATGATAGTACCATTACTCTAAAGCAGAGATTACCAGCAAATCTTACAAACGCTTATTTGATGTTCTTAAAACCAAAATTTGATAAATAAACTGTATTTAAACCTTTAAGTAATTTGTGTTAAAAAATGTAAACTGTTAGAATACTCCAAAAGCTATCTAACTGCTCAAAGATTCTACAACAACTAATCAGATAAATGAATACCACTAAATTAGACCACAAAATACACAGTTAGAATATGCCAATTGGTATCTAACTGTCCCAAAATTATAAATTTATGTTAAAATAATATAAACTGTTAGAATACTCCAAAAGCTATCTAACAGCTCAAAGATTCTACAACAACTAATCAGATAAATGAATACCACTAAATTAGCCCAAAAAATACACAGTTAGAATACGCCAATTGGTATCTAACTGTCCCAAAATTTAACAATATCCAAATAGATAAATCAAAACCACTAAAACATATTAAAAAAATAGACAGTTAGAATACGCCAATTGGTATCTAACTGCTCCAAAATTTTATAATATCAAAACAAATGAAGAATCTGTTACTGCTCCAAAAAAAATACAACAAAGCAAAGTATAAAGCATTAGCCAGAAACAACAAGTGAACACTGAAAACAAACAAACAAATAAACTGTAGCATAACAGAAAAAGGTTTTTTTTTAATCCAACATGGATTTTTTTTTCTCCCACAGACCCAATGATTTTAGCAACAAATACAGAAACTGAGCAAATTGCACAGTACTCTGATTTGTACTCTACTAAATATGAGGGTCGAAAAAAATAAAAGTATATTGCTTATACAATGTAATAAGTCATTACAAAATACTAATACTAACATGCTATTTTCTTTTATCACAGAAATGAAGAAGAAAAACATGGACTCCCATTACTAGACCAAACAGTAAGTATACAATAATAAGGACAACCATAGCAGCATATCACATCCATAGTATCTAATACCTTTGCTCGTTATACATTTGTTTTTCACCCAAAGTTCTAAGCAAATATGAATGTGATATGCTGCGGTGGTTGTTGCCAGGGCATAGAGTCTTGGGTGCATGGCCAAATGGCCATGCACCCAAGACTCTATGCCCTGGCAACAACCACCGCAGCATATCACATCCATAGAGTCAAACATTTCAACTATGATCTATGGGAAACTTTTAATGTCCGCGAACAATGTGAGTGTTCTTAGAACACTTTGAACTTGCCAGCGAACAATACGGACACCGTTTTCAGGACACCCCCTACGAACATTTCAGAACAACGCGATAGTTCTTAGAACACTTTCAACTTAACAACGAACAATACGGACAGCGTCCTAAGGACACCCCCTACGAACATTCCAGGACACCGGGAGTGTTCTTAGAAGCTTCTTCAGAACACCACGATCTTGTTTATTTGTGAACATTTCAGGACACCGCGAGTGTTCTTAGGACACATTCAACTTGACAGAGAACAATACGGACAGCGTCCTCAGGACACCCCCTACGAACACTCCCCGGACACCGCGAGTGTTCTTAGAAGCGTCTCCAGAACACCACCATCTTGTTTATTTACGAACATTTCAGGACACCGCGAGTGTTCTTAGGACACATTCAACTTGACAGAGGACAATACGGACAGCGTCCTCAGGACACCCCCAACGAACACTCCCCGGACACTTCGAGTGTTCTTAGAAGCGTCTTCAGAACACCCCCATTTTGTTTATTTGCGAACATTTCAGGACACCGCGGGTGTTCTTAGAACACATTCAACTTGACAGAGAACAATACGGACAGCGTCCTCAGGACACCCCCTACGAACATTCCAGGACACCGGGAGTGTTCTTAGAAGCGTCTTCAGAACACCACCATCTTGTTTATTTGCGAACATTTCAAGACACCGCAAGTGTTCTTAGGACACATTCAACTTGACAGAGAACAATACGGACAGCGTCCTCAGGACACCCCCTACGAACACTCCCCGGACACCGCGAGTGTTCTTAGAAGCGTCTTCAGAACACCCCCATTTTGTTTATTTGCGAACATTTCAGGACACCGCGAGTGTTCTTAGGACACATTCAACTTGACAGAGAACAATACGGACAGCGTCCTCAGGACACCCCCTACGAACACTCCCCGGACACCGCAAGTGTTCTTAGAAGCGTCTTCAGAACACCCCCATTTTGTTTATTTGCGAACATTTCAGGACACCGCGGGTGTTCTTAGAACACATTCAACTTGACAGAGAACAATACGGACAGCGTCCTCAGGACACCCCCTACGAACATTTCAGGACACCGGGAGTGTTCTCAAAAACGTCTTCAGAACGCCCCCATTTTGTTTATTTGCGAACATTTCAGGACACCACGGGGGTTCTTAGAACACATTCAACTTGACAGAGAACAATACGGACAGCGTCCTCAGGACACCCCCTACGAACACTCCCCGGACACCGCAAGTGTTCTTAGAACAGTTTCACTTTGCTTGTGAACAAAACGGACACATATTGAGTCCTTAGAACACCCCCCAGTCAGTTTATTTAGAACATTTCAGAACACCTGTGATGTCCGCAAACAAATCGATCACAAAAAGAACGTCTAACACATAAAAAACACAACTTTCATCCTATCTCATACACTCCCACCCTCCCCAAACACTCCTACACACCAACACACTCTACAAAATACACATTTTGAACAAAGTTTCACCGCGCTGTCCGCGGACGTCCGCGAATCCAAGATGGCGGGCGCTACCGAAAAATCTGACGCACTTCACGCTCCACGCCGTCCAATCAGCGAACACGTTGCATGTCTGCGAACATCACGCAAGACGATTGGCCAATCAGGACACTGTCCGCGGAGCGAACAGGGAAGTGTGTCCGCGAACCGAACACAGATATCACTAATTTTATTTTACCTACTTTTTGGTCATTTTAAAAAAAACTACTGCACGGATTTTCACCAAATTTGCAAAAGCACGCTTTCGGGACCAAGCCGCTGCTCCTGGTCCAAATTTGATGGAAATCCGTCCAGCGGTTTGGGCTGTAGGCGCAAGCAAATTTTTTTTCCCATTCAGTCTATGGGAAAAAAAAGTTTTGGGACCCCCCCTATAACTTTGCCCCCCCTGGACGAATCCTCACCAAACTTTGCAAAAAACTTCAGAGTGACCCAAATACTTTTTCTGCAAAGTTTGGTGAGGATCCGTCCAGGGATAGCAAAGTTTTAAGCCGCCCAAAAAGTGCTCTTCCTATGGAAACAGCAACTTAACCATAACTACATGGCCATTAAAGGAGAGTTCCGGGACTTTTTTTTTATTGTCCCTACGGGTCGGCCATGTGTTTGTAAGCATAAATCGGTAGATCGTAGGAAACTTTCCTATGGACCTTACCCGACTTTTCGCCCCTTATCGCACTCGAAATCAGCCTCCATTTTGTGATAATCCTATCATTCCGCCGCATCGACCTGGCTCACCTGCCTTTGCGGCACTAAATCAAATCCCCCGCCCCTGAGCCTGACATCAGCAGACGCGTACTGCCCATTTCAAGCACGTCTCGTGTCAACAATCGCTGCGCCTCAGCTATTGACGTGTTGCCATGGAAATGGCAGGACGCCTCTTTCCCCAATAAGTATAAACAGACCGTTTCACAACATACAGCAGCAGATTTTCGATTCCATTCCTCTCTCTGTGTTACTTTGAGTATTCTGTGACTCGTTTCAGTGCTCTGGTCAGCTACCTTCGCCGCTTGTAGCCCGTGTGAACAGATACCAGTACCACCGCTATAAATTATTTTACTATCTTTACCGCACAATGGCCACAATAATGCCGTATATGTACGAGCCCGAGTACACCGAGGAAGAACTACTGGAAAGGCAAGCACGCGAAAACGATGGGGATTCGGACGGCAGTTGGGAGGACCAGTCAACGGATGAAGAGCCTGGACCATGTCGCATGGACGGCGTCTCCACCTGGTGCACGTGCAATCGGTGCGAGCTAATGCCAACTGAGGAGGAGAACTGCTGCTGCCGTGAAAATTCCGGGTGCTTGGCCTACATTTCGGAAAGCGAGCAAAGTCAGCAGGAAGGCGAGCAAAGTCCGCAATGCATCACCGAGCTGCCAGAGTTCAGGGAAGCCTGCCTCTCACGGACAGTGTTGAGGATGATGATGGTGCTTATGCACGAACTTCGTGGCACTGTTCGTCCGCGTAATCCGAGTAACGAGTAAGTATACTCTGTTTGTGATGTCAGTGATGCCACCACTATTTCATGGTCGTCTCCCACATATAAAATTACATTTACATATCATTGGAACGCATGTAAATTGGTTCCATATAGTGCATTTTCTAAATATAATTTTTTTCTAAGAAAAATGACATGTGTTACCTGAATCGACATTGATAAGAAAGTTTGGTCAGTTTAATACAGTTTGCATCTTTTTTTTTCACAGGTGGTACAGGCTGGTGGCCTATCGTTGCTTCACTTGGTGGCTTCACGGGAGGCTCGGACACCGCGTTCGGAGAGTAATACCTGCCTGTGCGGTACTTGCCATTAGACAACATTTCCCCAGTGACAGTGGACAATACCGCGGATTTTCCCTCGATGTGCTGCAACCTCAACTTTACAATGTGTAATGTTTATTATTTATGTTTAATTAAAATCTAAAATAAAGCCCAACATATATTTTAACAATGGTTGTTTTGATTTTTTAAATGAATCTAGTGTATATTCTCCTGGGAGGGTGAGGTATTTATAAACTCACCCCCCTGCCTTCCATGTAGTAGATCCTGCAGCCATCCTCTTACATTCAGTTAGATGGCCTCTCCTTGGTGAGGCCCTGCGGCAAACGGGTCTTGTCTGCACGACCACCGCCCCGATCCACCCCCCGCCTTATCAAAGGCAGTTCGCACCGGGGTACTTGAGCTGCTGGCAAGTGGAGCTGTCAGGGAGCGATAAAGGCCAAGAGGTGCCAAAGACCATGTACACTTCAAAGTGGTCTATAGAGCATGGGTTTGTTGTTCCCATGTCTACCTCCAGACCCCGTGTCTCCTGCCAAGCATCCCCCTCACGCTGGACGGCCCCCTGCAATCCACATAAGTGTGTCTCCATTCACGAGTCTTCCTGTGTCTTGTCTGCACGACCACCGCCCCGATCCACCCCCCGCCTTATCAAAGGCAGTTCGCACCGGGGTACTTGAGCTGCTGGCAAGTGGAGCTGTCAGGGAGCGATAAAGGCCAAGAGGTGCCAAAGACCATGTACACTTCAAAGTGGTCTATAGAGCATGGGTTTGTTGTTCCCATGTCTACCTCCAGACCCCGTGTCTCCTGCCAAGCATCCCCCTCACGCTGGACGGCCCCCTGCAATCCACATAAGTGTGTCTCCATTCACGAGTCTTCCTGTGTCTTGTCTGCACGACCACCGCCCCGATCCACCCCCCGCCCTATCAAAGGCAGTTCGCACCGGGGTACTTGAGCTGCTGGCAAGTGGAGCTGTCAGGGAGCGATAAAGGCCAAGAGGTGCCAAAGACCATGTACACTTCAAAGTGGTCTATAGAGCATGGGTTTGTTGTTCCCATGTCTACCTCCAGACCCCGTGTCTCCTGCCAAGCATCCCCCTCACGCTGGACGGCCCCCTGCAATCCACATAATGCCACGACATATACACGTCATTCATTCACAAACACACCCCTGGTTCGAATTCTTTATAACCCACCTCATATTTCTAATGAGAACTTCTTTGCGCTTTGCTAGTCAACCCGTGAAGGTGCTGGTTATCTGCTCTTCGTCTCTGTGAACTTCCGTGACCACTTTGAGCAAACTCGTCAGTTTGCAACCTGTGAACTGCTCCCTGTTCTACGACAAGAAACTACTCTGATCCCTGCATCTAACTGTTTGTTCGTCAAGGTAAGTCCATGTACCATAATCATTTTGCGTCCAATTTTTTAATTTATATCTATTTGCTAGTAGTCATCAAATTGCATCCATGTTTTCTTTTCGTTCACGACAGTACATGCAAGGAACTAGTCACATGTTCTGAGTTTAGTCAAATTACTTTTTCTATTTTTTGAAAGTTATTGAAATACTTATCCGCATGTGAATAACGTGTATAGTTCCAAGAACCAAAACGGACCTTGCATTGAACCTTTTATGTGTCATTTACTGTTTTAACACATTGGTATTCATAGAGAATTGTTGATCTTTACTTTTCAGAACTTTCCATAATGCCTGCCTGTTCCATTGGCGGTTGCCCTTCGAAGACCCATAACAAATCTGAAGGTACTATAATGCATGTTTTCCCTAAGACAATAGATCAGATAAGAGAATGGGTCCGATATTGCGGATATCCAGCCTCTGAGCTAGAAAGTAGAGTCCTAGAAGTCTTTGCGGACAAGAGGGGCGATCGATACCGCATCTGCAGCAGGCACTTTACCTCTGACATGTACTCCACATCATTGCTAATAAAGAAGAAAACACCGCGAGCGAGGCGAAAATTGCTCTCAACCGCTATTCCCACTCTATTCGTCCACATCCCTCCACTGGTGAGTCAAGTTTACGTATTTATCTCTCGGCCTTGCGGTAGTGTGTAGCATTAGCTAACAATAATTTCCCCATTTATGTATCCACTCAATATGAAGGCGGAATATTCTCCATCCGTGTCGTTATTGCAGTCATCAGCCACTTCAAGCGCCTATCGGGTAATCTTACTTAGCTATTCTGACACTGACTTGTTTTAGGCATGTAAATCAATAGTTTTAATTGATCGTGTAATTATTTTACCTAATGGTACACCCTTGTACTCGTCCTCTAGTCTTTGTTTTCAGTTATAATTATTGTTATCCAAAATAATGCAAGTACTGTCTTTCAGGGAGATGCTGAGGAGTCCAACGCATTGACGACAACCGTAGATGTCACTCAGATGCTCGAGGTACGTTTCCGGACAGTTCCATCGATGGAGATCATCAGATCTTGCATTCTTGTAGCGTGATTGTTACACACAATGTTTCTTTCGTTTTTAGCCATTGATATGTCCTTCTGTCGTCGCCCTCCTATTTGTCTTCTTTTTTCAATATTGTGTTCATTACTAATGAAAGTCCTATGTTTCAGGGAGTCGATGGAGCATTAGTCCAAGTAGAAGGGGGAGCATGCAGTTACGGGTCGGCGCAACAGCTTGCAGAAGTGTGCACCGCAGTTACATCGTCCCTTGATGTTCTTATGCATTTCGAGGTATGGATACTGACAGTTCGATCAAGCGAAATCATATGACGTGATTACATCCGCTATACTTCCTTCTTTATTAACGCAAGTACTATGTTTCAGGGAGATGACGGAGCTTCTTCTACAAGAACATCACCCCTAGTAGTTGATGCAGATCTCTGGGTGGTGACACTTCCAACGATCGAGCAAATCGAATCATATTTACATATCCATTATTTATTTTAGACAACTGATCATTTGTGCAGGTCTATTTAGATGAGCCGTTGACGCCTGCTCAAAGTTTATGTTCTTTTTAACAAAATAGAAAAGCATACTAATGCAATTACTGTGTTTCAGGGAGTTGCTGAAGCGTCATCTTCAATAATATCATCAATGGAAGTCTATGCGGAGCCCGAGGTATGGATCTTGACAGTTCAATCTAACTAGATCAACAATGCGTGAACTATTGTCGTTTGAATGTTCTACACAATGCGTTCATTCGTGTTTTGCTATTGAGATGTACGTATGGGTATTGGTCCCCAAGTACATTTTGTGTTTTCAATATTATTATACATACTAATGAAAGTTCTATGTTTCAGGGAGTCGATGGAGCCTCAGTGAGTGATGGATGTGCTTATCATGAAAATATAGTCGTTGCAGCGCGAGAGGAAGTGGAGACATGCACACACGAGTCGGAGCAACAGCGTCCAGATGTTGAAGTTCGAGGCAAGAAAGTTTCAAAGAAAAGAAAGCAAAAGAAGGTTAGTGTCCTGTTCACTATATTATGTTGTCTTTCACTGTCAATAGTTCAATACTGTAAGTTGTGTTTAAACTGAACATCCCTTTTCTAATCTGTCCTCTAGTTGCGAGTGGGTGTAAGAACTAAATCTACACAGACAGTGAAGCGAACGAGAGATGTTGCTTGTCAAACCTTTTGGCAGGGACTTGAGACTGGAGATGCATCGTGCCAATGGGAAGAATATGAAGTGATTGACAACGGAGCTATACCACCACCAGCCATTGATAGTGAATGTCCTCCTGGTAGTTTGGATGCAGTCAGAGATCAATTCACAGAATCCACACCCGCAAAAAATAAGAGCGCGCGAAAGTTGAAGACATTGTTTTTTTCTCCCATCTCCGGACAAGGAACAGATGTTGCAATGGAAGAGAATGACGTGGACGACAATGAAACACCATCAATATCACTCAGCATAGCGGAAGACGATATCAGAGATTGTACCTTTCATGCGAGTGACATGTCCTCAACGTTACAGGCCGAACCAGCTGGGATGCAGAGTGAAAGTATAAGGAAAGAGGCCAAATTCATTGTATTCGATAGCTGTTTGATGGATATTATTATGATGATGAAATGTGGGCATTCGGTTGGTGGGGAAGTATGTGGGGAGCCATTGATTAATGTGACTCGTGCAATTCGAGGCACTAACCTTAAAATACATGCCACCTGTACACAATATCATCCGTTCGCATGGTCTGCACAACCCATGCTGGGGCAACTGCCAGCAGGCAATCTACTTTGTGCAGCGGCCGCACTTTTTAGTGGTTCAAGTTTTAAAAAGTTACAGTATTTCTTTCAGTTTGTGGGAATCCATTTCATTGCGAAAAGTCAGTTCTACAAATACCAAACCGATTATCTATTTCCAGCCATCAGCGAAGCTTGGAGAATGGAAAAAATGTCAATGGAAAGTACATTCGCGGGCAAACGCTTCAGGCTAGCCGGTGATGGACAGTGCGACAGCCCAGGATTTTCAGCCAAGTACTGCACCTACCACTTTCAGGACATGGAAAGTAAGAAAATTGTGAGTTCGGTGGTCGTGCAGGTGTCACAAAGTACATCCTCAGTGGCCATGGAGAAAGTTGGCTTTGTAGCATCATTGCAAGAACTACAATCGCGGGGAATGGTGATCGACCTGATAGCCACGGACAGACACGTTTCAATTGCCAAGACAATGAGAGAACAGTACAAAAATATAAATCACCAATTTGACGTTTGGCATCTTGCAAAATCAATCAATAAAAAATTGTCTGCTGCAGGTAAAAAAAAAGAATTGCAAGGTATTTCACAGTGGTCCAAGTCAATCAGCAACCATCTTTGGTGGAGCTCAAAAACATGTGAAGGGTCGTTGGAAATTCTACTGGAAAAATGGCGGTCAGTAATGTTGCACTGTAGCAACGTACATCGATGGTCGACAAATGAGCATTTCCACAAATGTGAACATGGCCATTTGTCCACAGAGGAGGCACGGAAGAAGAAGTGGTTGATTCCTTCATCACCCACTCACAAAGCCATTGAAAAGATTGTATTTGATAAAACTATAACAAAAGCTTTGAGGGGACTCACGGAATTCTGCCACACAGGAGATTTGGAGGTGTTCCACAATATGTGCCTCAAGTACAGGCCCAAAAGATTGCATTTTGGCATGGAAGGCATGATAAATCGGACTCTTTTAGCGGTCTTGGCACATAACCATAATGTTGGCCGTCAACAAAGTAGGACGACCGGAACTTTAGGGACGCTTCGCTACAATAAGGCCTTCACTAAAAGAAGTAAACAATGGGTGATCAAACCAGTGTTTGAGGATATGCAATATGAGTTTATTGAGAGACTTATCGTAGATGTCCTCGATAGGCACATACATGGAGTGGTGAACGAACCTATGCAGGGGACAACTGCATTGCCACCCAACATTGCCTCTGTTCCATGTCCACCTAAAGCAGAGCTCATTGAGAAATACACATCACGGTTTAAATGATTGTAATTTGATTGTCTGTTCTCTCGAGTCTCCTCATGTTGCAGGCCCATTGCAATTAAACCAAACAGTAATATAAATCATTTTTACAAAAATTATAGAATGTTTCCGTATTGCAAAAACATGGCCGACCCATAGGGACAATAAAAAAAAAGGCACGCAGACAAGATGTCCCTAAAACTAACTGCAGCTAACTAGAAATGTGTGCTCGCTCAAAGTGAAGGTCAGCTGCTTTGATGTTTTGCTCGGGTGGCGGAACGGCCCACGACCCAATATAAGGTTCTATTGTGATTTGACCTTGACAGGCCGGGACCATCCTGAAAGACTAAGAAAAGATAATGAATAAAATTTCAGAAACGAAACGATGAGCCACGTTCATTAGAAGAAGTAACGTCGGCAAAGAAGGAGTGGTGTTTCGGGTCTGCCCTACACAGAGACACAATGGAAAATGCAAATATAATGTAAGTAACTTTTGATGAGTTTATACCGCAATTTCATTACTATACAGTGGCTTTAAAGACGGGTTCAGTTGTACTTGTTCGTTCTATGTGGCATATTGTTTTCTACCGCGCACTATCTTGAGGAGAAACATCTGCTTTTACTGAAGCACCTCAAAACCTTCCTCTTTGCTTCTGCTTTCTCTCTCCCTCTCCCCTGCTACAACTGGTCCACTGTCTGCGACCTCAGTCCTGGGCCCTTCCACTCTCCACCTGCACTCCCCCCCCCTCCATGCCTCGCCACGCCTTTAAACACTTGTGTACACCCAGTAGCGCTGTCCTCGCTATGAAATGAATAATTTTAATAAGGATCTGATGGTGAGACTAATTTCATTTTTTATGTTTTTAGGTACATCATTCACTACTGTCTGTGTCACGAGTACCAGACACCGGCGGACGGCTTCTACAGCCGCCAGTTGCTTCTCCGCGTGAACAACGTTACCACCCTGACCATTTTATGGGACGATCGCCAAGTACAAGTATGCCCTTACGCGGTACTAACGGTTAGATGCAACATACCTACCATTGTGGTGGCCTAGTGCCTCGTTGTTGGAACAGCCATGCGATTATCAGTGCGACAGAAGAGCTTATTTTTATCGTAAACCAACACCCTGTGTACTGCACACGAACATCGCTTCCCTCAAGACGAACTAATTTGGATCGAGAGCAAAGAAAAATGCAAATCGCTGAATATTCTCTAAACATTTGATGTCCAATAAACGTACTTTGCCAAATGTACAATCTTGCCGTTTGCTTTTAAACCACGGTTTCACATTCCGAATTGTGGTGCTGTATTGTGAGATGCTCTAAGACCCTGTGTACAGCAAAGGACCATCGCGTTCCTCAATACGAACTTTTTGGAACATGAGCAAATAAAAATGCAAATCGCTGAATATTCTCTAAACATTTGATGTCAAATAAATGTACTTTACCACATTTACAATCTTGCGGTTTGATTTCAAAGTACAGTTTCATATTCCGAATTGTGGTGCGCTGTATTGTGAGCTGATCTGTGTTGATTTCCGGGGTCTGTGTGGAGTCGCGTAGAAGACGCCTGGGCGCGTTTGCCTACGCAGCACAGTCACGTCACGGATAGAGGCGGGGAATATGAATGTTTTGATAAAGTCTGTTTCAGGGGCGGGGGATTTGATTTAGTGCCGCAAAGGCAGGTGAGCCAGGTCGATGCGGCGGAATGATAGGATTATCACAAAATGGAGGCTGATTTCGAGTGCGATAAGGGGCGAAAAGTCGGGTAAGGTCCATAGGAAAGTTTCCTACGATCTACCGATTTATGCTTACAAACACATGGCCGACCCGTAGGGACAATAAAAAAAAAGTCCCGGAACTCTCCTTTAACGTGGCCATGTAATATAGTATAGTATATATAGCCAGTAGTGGCTGTGTAGTTATGGTTAAGTTGCTGTTTCCATAGGAAGAGCACTTTTTGGGCGGCTTATAACTTCGCTCCTCCTGGACGAATCCTTACCAAACTTTGCAAAAAAGTATATGGCCCACTCTGAATTATTTTGCAAAGTTTGGTGTGGTTTGGTCGAGGGGGAGAAAAGTTATAACGGGGGGGTCTCAAAACTTCTTTTTTTCCTATATACTGAATGGGGGAAAAACTTTGCGCACACCTACAGCCCAAACCGCTGGACGGATTATCATCAAATTTGCGGCAGGAGCAGGGGCTTGGTCCCGAAAGCGTGCTTTTGTAAATTTGGTGAAAATCCGTCCTGTAGTTTTCTTTAAAACTATCAAAAAGTAGGTCTTTAAAATTGAGTATATGCCGCAGTTAACATTTTTCCATCTATGGGTGTGATACTGAGTTATAAGCCATTATGGGTGTGATATGCTGTGGTGGTTGTAGCCAGGGCCTAGAGTCTTGGGTGAATGAGCGCAGGCCGTAGGCTGTAGGCCATAGACCCAAGACTCTAGGCCCTGGCCACAACCAGTGCAGCATATCACACCGACAGATCACACCCATAGAATCGAATATCTATCAGGTGGTTGTGGGCAGGGACTAGAGTCTTGGGTGCAAATTGAGTATATGCCGCAGTTAACATTTTTCCATCTATGGGTGTGATACTGAGTTATAAGCCATCATGGGTGTGATATGCTGTGGTGGTTGTGGCCAGGGCCTAGAGTCTTGGGTGAATGACCGCAGGCCGTAGGCTGTAGGCCATAGACCCCAGACTCTAGGCCCTGGCCACAACCAGCGCAGCATATCACACCCATAGATCACATCCATATAATCGAATATCTATCAGGTGGTTGTGGGCAGGGACTAGAGTCTTGGGTGCAAATTGAGTATATGCCGCAGTTAAAATGTTTGATTCTATGGGTGTGATAATGAGTTATAAGCCACTATGGGTGTGATATGCTGCAGTGGTTGTGGCCAGGGCCTAGAGTCTTGGGTGCATGGCCGCAGGCCGTAGGCCGTAGGCCATACACCCAAGACTCAGGGCCCTGGCCACAACCACCGCAGCATATCACACCCATAGAATCGAATATCTATAAGGTGGTTGTGGGCAGGGCCTAGAGTCTTGGGTGCATGGCCGAAGGCCATGCACTCAAGAGCGAAGTTATACGCACTGAAGTTATAAGCCACCATGGGTTTGATATACTGCGGTGGTTGTGTCCAGGATGTAGATGCTTCGGTGCATGGTGTGGTGGTTGTGTCCAGGACCTAGAGTCTTGGGTGCATGGCCAAAGGCCATGCACCTAAGACCAAAGTTATAAATACTGAAGTTATAAGCCACAATGGGTGTGATATGCTGCGTTTGTTGTGTCCACGACCTAGAGTCTTGGGTGCATGGCCAAAGGCCATGCACCTAAGACCAAAGTTATAAATACTGAAGTTATGAGCCACAATGGGTGTGATATGCTGCGGTTGTTGTGGCCAGGACGGCCATGCACCCAAGACTGAATTTATAAGCACTGAAGTTATAAGGTAGCATGGGTGTGATATGGTGTAGTGGTTGTGATATGCTGCAGTGGTTGTGGCCAGGGCTTAGAGTCTTGGGTGCATGGCTGCAGGCCTTTCGGCCGTAGACTATACGCCCAAGACTCTAGGCCCTGGCCACAACCACCGTACCATATCACAGCCTTTGATCACACCTATAGATTCGAATATCTATGAAATGTTTGAAATTATACTTACTGTTTGATTTGTTGAGATTCAATATATTTTTTACATGAGTTTAGTACCTGGAGGAAATATTCTTTTTCAATTTCTGTGATAAAAGAAAAGAGCATGTTAGTGTATGTATTTTATAAAGACTCATTACATTGCATAATAGACATTTCAGCTTTTTTTCGACCTTCATATTTAGTTTACAAACCAGTGTAGTGTGCATTTTGCTCAGTTTCTGTGTTTGTTTTTCAAATCATTGGGTCTGTGGGAAAAGAAAATCCTTGTCGGATTACAGTCTATTGGTTTGTTTGTTTTCAGTGTTCACTTGTTGTTTCTGACTAATGTTCTATCTGTTGGCTTGTTGCAGATTTTTGAAGCAGTTAGATACCTGTTTGCGTATTCTAACTGTCTATTTATTGTTACAATTTAGTGGTATTCATTTATCTGTTTGATTGTTATAGAATCTTGGGCCAGTTAGATACCTGTTGGCGTATTCTAACTGTTTATAGTTTTTTAATTGAATATTTGTTAATATTGAAGTGCAGATTAGTTATTCAAATTTAGTTTTAAGAAGATTAAATACGCATTTGCTTTAGAGTAATGGTACTATCATTACATTCGAACCATCCACATTTTTTTAGATATGCAGTGTAGTGACCTGCATTGGTTGTGGTTCCTGCGTGGTAGATTATACCTATTGTTGTGAAGGTTTTCTTACCAAGTGATACTTGACCGTGTGTGAATCCAGTCAGCTTGCAGTTGTTTTTGGTACCATCTGCATTGTAACCTAGAAGCATTAGTATTACGTAGTTACTAAGTGTTTGTATTAGTAAGGTGGAGCGATTATCTGAATTACAGGTAGTACATAATCTGCCATGGTTTGCATTTTGTACAAGTTGCTGAAATGGAATGGATTCACAATTAGGTATGGATACATACACAAAGCGCTCATTAGGGATCTGTTCCTGTGTCACATTGTTGCAGAGAGTGAATCTGGAAGATTTCATTTATAGGTATGTTTTTGTTTTCCAGTACTTGTAGTAAGTACATTAGAAATTCTTGTGGATCTTCTTGTGAGTTTATTGTGAATTTCACCATTCCAGCACAGTAGTCCAATTCTTGTCTTATTCCGTGAACACTATACGTGTTGTCAGGATTGTTTGTTGCGTTTCTATGAAGGACTAACATTTGCAAACACAATTGGTCTGTACTGTGTAAGTAAATGTTGTCAACAATTGGAGGCAATTGAAATAGCACATTGCTACATTTGCGTAGAAACTTACACCAGTTATATTTGAAAATGTGAATGGACCAGATAGTTCTGTGTCCCAGTCATTTGTTCGGAGTGTGTGTTGCTTCTTTGAAGAAGTACCTGAGTTACTTTGACTAATAGGTTCTTCTTTGGTTGTGGTAACTGATGAAGTACTAGCTTCTTTTACTCTCTTTGGAGGATTTGCAGTCAGATCCTGTTGCATTTCAGTTTGAATTAGTCTTCTTTTACAACGTTTTCCTTTTTGTGGAACAGGATATGTTTTTAGATGGGGGCGTATAGTGAACGTAGTCTATTGTATTCTAAAATGCAAGGAATATAAGCGTTTACTTTACTTGCATCAAAGTTGATTAGAAATAGACCCTCAAGTGTACGTAAGCATGATAGCTCATGCCTTCTTTAAAGACTGTGTTACCAATATCTATCAATGCTTTGTCTAGGGTAAGACCTTGGGATTTATGAATGGTGACTGCATATGCAAGAGTTAGAGAAAATTGTTCTCTGTGTACATACATGTCTTTGAAGAGAAGGAATCGAGCTTTTGAGCGCCCTATCCTTTTTCTTCTGAAAGTTGACAAACTGAATGTTGTTGTCACATGGGTATTTTTGAAAGCCAGCAACTGTACCCAGTGCTCCATTAACTAGTCATTGCTCCATGTCAAGGTTACGTTTAATAATTACTCTACAGTTTAAGGATAACTTTAATATTTTCTCCAACCTAGCTGTGTTGTGGCTTGTTGACACATGGGTAGTGTCATGCCATGTACGTCCAGTTTGGCTGTGGAGCAAATTTCAATTATTGGTTGCATTTCTTTTTTCAACATTGTTTCATTGAATTTGGAACAGCTTGCAAGAGTTGGCATTGAGGACATACAATTGACATTTTTGTGCGCTAATTGTGCCATAACATCAGTAGCACATGAGTTATTGCCATAAAGTCCATGGATGTGCCGGGTTTTTAATATTGCTTGTGCTTCTAGTACACTAACTCTAATACTTTTTAAAATGTTGGCGTAAGTGAGGTCTGCAGATTGGCGCATGTTTTCTGTTAATTCTCTGTATTGGAAATGTTGCCAAAGGTTGACATTTCATATGCTGCCAACAGTTTTACGGCAGAGTTTGTGTCCTAAGGTTTTAAAAATAGGTTCACCTTTCACTGGTGTCAATTGAAGAAGATCTCCGAAAACAATAATGTGTTTTCCTCCAAAGAGTTCTTCGTACTTTGTTTTAAGTACTTCTTGCAATCTGAGGTGAATCAAAGCCAAGATTAGGTTGGAGACCAAGCTCACCTCATCTATTAGTAGCATTTTCATTTGTTTTAATACTCTGCATAGTTCCATTGCAGCTTCTGTAGAAAGTTTGTAATAGTCTCATTTGTTTTGGTGTTCTACTGGAAGGAGTAGTAATCGGTGTAAAGTGACACCGCCTATGTTGTAGGCAGCTAAACCTGTGGGGGCAGTTACAACAGCTGACAGTTTGCTGTTTGTCAGTTGTTGAGGGAACTTGCTGATGATTTTGATTAAGAATGTTTTGCCTGAACCAGCTTCACCACTGACGTGTAGCAGTATAGGTTTGGAATTTTGGCAGGTACATTCTTTATTTTCGTGTTGTACAACATGTGCAATTTCTTGTGTTACTTCTTCAAAAATGGTGCGCTGGTCTTTGTTAAGTTTTGATTGTTGTACAGTTAAGTCTTCTGTATCTTCTTCATAGTGACACATGGTGTTTTCTACTTCTGTCATAGCTAATTCTGCCTCATTTGCTGTTAGTGGCTGTCCCAGTGGTTCTTGGCTTCCTGTTACAGAAGGTTGACTACTGTCGGAGGTGTCCTTATCTAGTTGGGCCTGGAGTTCTTCTTCGTGTTGCTGTTCATTGTGCAACATTGTTCTGTACTCCGTAATGTTCACATCAGTGATAGTGCTTTCATTTGCTTTGAAAGCATCTTCATAGCAGTCATAGTTATCTAGTATCTCATCTTCTTTTCTCCATGGTCGAAAAAGTTGTAGCAGGGACATGTAATATAGTTCTTTCTGTTGAGGAGTTTTTAATGACAATTTGATATGATTAATTAATCTTCGTTTGGTAAGTTTCAATAAGCTGCTTTCACAATCTGTCACTCTATATCTACCTTTTTTTCATCAGGTTTTATATTATTTTTGTATGCAAAACTTTGCATGGCTATGTGGTATAGAAACATGGTTTCCAAAGTGGTACTCCTGTTCGGGTAGTATGTGTCTAGTAAATTGTTTTTCAATATGTCTTGGCTGTTGGGATCATTTGTGGCTATTGTTTCTATGTCCTCATATGATTTGAGAACTCTTTTTCTAGATTCAGCAGGACCAAGACTTAGCCGTACTATATTTTAAGATTTTCCATACAAAGCAGTACCGGTTAAACGATCTGCAGCTTCATAGGAACCACATTCTCCATGAGAGAGCATTTTTATGCCTAAGATGTACAATTTCTGAGATAGTGTTTTGTCTGATGATAAGTCATTCCAGAGGTCATGAAGCTCTGTTTTTTCTGCTTTTGTTAAGTAGGCTGTAACATATCGTGCAACTGCAGTGGAGTTGTCTGCAATGTACTGCACATCTATGTTTGCATTCTATAAGAGGGCAATGATTGCATTGTAATCATTGATATATTTTGATTCTTCTGTTCTTTTTATGTAATACGTGTTCTTAGGTGATTTACCTTTAACACTATGTCTAACTGAAGACATGAAGTTGTTCACTTCACCTATTTCTGTAACTGGTCTAGGGAAACCAAAGCGGCATTTGGTGTAGTATTTCCCTTTGTTTTTGTATTTGCAACGACAATATTTGCCACATTTGTGTCTTTGAAATTGTACAATTTGTGCATGAAGGTCACTTTGTCTCGTTTGTGAAGGGATTTCACAAGTGACATATTTTTGGATGAACTGAAAAACAGTGGCATCACTGTCCTGACCAAATTTCGGAGCATCTTTAATCCATAAAAGCATGTGGATATGTGGTGCTCCTCTGGCTTGGTATTCTTTTGTCCAAAAGAAGTGTTGCACTTCTCTGAGGGGAGGAACAGTTTTATTAGAAATAAAGTGTAGCATAGAAATGAAACGATGGTGGAAATATCTTGAAACATTAACAGGATCTAGAGAGCAAAGTTCTCCAGGTGTTAGTATATCTATGTTTGTTTTGTTTTTGTTTGATATGCGCAGGAAATCATGTAATATTGCACCGTCCCATGCATATTCTGCACAACTTAATGTAACAAACCAAGTGGGTGGTCCAAGGTTTCTGATTATGCAACGTACATCTCTGTGACGTCGGAACCAGTATTCTTTCGTACCATGCATGCTTGCAAACAGATTTGTAATGCTTTATTGTAAAACCTCATCTTTTTCTTGCATTTTTTGTATTAATTGCATAGCTGACATATTTTGAAAGTCGGTTCCCGATTTCAATGTGTGTGCAACTCCGTAACATAGAGTTACTAGTTCACTTTCAAAGGGTAGGTGGAATATGTATTCCACATTTCGTATAAATCTGGGATCTTCAGAATACATTCGTAATGAGCAGTATTCTGATGCTATTATCTAAGTGGGCCTATCATCGTACCTTCCTCGTTTGCCAGTAGTAAATAGTAGAGGAAAAGCATGTGCTTCTATACTTTTTTCCCATATGCTCATTGGTATATCCTTTGGTTTGTCGCATTTGGTACGTTTCTAGTGCATCATCTATGCTGTCATTAGAGTGTAATGGATGAATTGCATAATGGTCTAAAATATTGGATACTGCAGCAGGATCTAGAAGTTCAAATTGACCAGTTTCTGGTGACTCTTGAATTATTTCAGTTGTTTCCCTTAAGATTTCTTCAATATTTATTTATTTGTAGTATTCATTATTGTCGTTTAGATATTGCAAGTCTTGTCTAAATTTATGTAAGTCTGCAAGTTGTCTTTTGTAGGTACACCATTTACAAGACAATTAAAGATTGCTCTATTGGATGTTGCACTCCCAGAGTGTGCACATTTTCTTTCAGATCTAAATGGTAAATAAACTACTTTGCCACGAATGCCTTTCACCAATTCAGAGGGAGGTAATTTTGCTGTTTTTGGTTGAAGGCATATTATTGCTTGAAATGGATGCACAGTTTGAATTATGATGCTCTCATATAAATTGAGTTGTTGTAGGGGTTTTGGCAGTGGGAATAATTCCAAGTTATTTGTGATAGTACGTGAAGGAGTTTGGTTGTTGTCAAGTTTTGTAGTGCAGTAACTGCAAAGTATTAAGGGGTCAGTTATTTCATATTTGTTTTCTGCTATAAGTTAGAGAGCTAATTCAAACCATTTGGAATTTTCATTGTCTTCTATTTTGTATGTTACGTCTATAGTTTTTGTGTTACTTTTATAAAAATTTCTGCGGCAACACACACACACACACAAGATTTGGTACTTCAGCGGATGTACTTTTGAATTTTAGTATTTCTTTTTGTATGTGTGTAGTAGAAGGTTGCCATGTGCAGAATTGTTGCTAGTCTGTTGTAAAGCTATTGCATTTTGTAAGTGGCGTTCACTTCCAAAATATTTCCTCTGGATATGGTTGATTTCTTCGAGTAGGTCTTTGGCTGTACCATGTAGAAGATTGTTATTTAAATTGGCTAGTCCTAAAGCTGGACTTTTAGCATAGTACAGTTTATAGACTAGATTTCTTATAGTTGAATAATGTGTTGATATCATTTTGATATGATGGAAGGTGCTTTTGCAAATAGATCCTGAAATGCAGGCCAATGAATGCCCTTGCTGTCCTGTGTATTTGCGCACTGGACAGGTATCCATATTTTGCAGCAGTTTTATTTTGATTTTGTCTTTGCCGTTCACATATTGATTGAGGAACTGGCGTAAAGATTTGAAAGACTTTTTGTGAATATTACACGTTGACGTGCATGGCCATTTGTATACTGGACGTTGTGGTTCAGTCGAATGGAGAGGTAATTCTGAGTTTTCTGGGGATATTTTTGTAAGCAGTATTTCTTGTTGCATTATGGTATTATTACGTTTTTCATAACCTCGTCCACTGCTATGTATGGCAATTGTGTTTGTTTGATTTGGTTTGTATGCTTCTTCATTAAAATATGGTTCTGTGCTTGTGGTGTGACTCCATTCACCTATACAGACATTTAATAAGTTATTTTTGTTAACATTCCGTTTATTGAGAAGTCTTTTTTGTAATTTAGTACTTAGTTTTGTTAGTGGTTTCATTCTGTTTAACACCAAAATAAAAAACTTTCTTTTGAGAAGGATTGCACTATCTATCAAAGCTTCTAAGATTAATTTTCTACCGTAGTTTTTAAGGCTTGGGCATGGTTTGTCTCCTGTTTTTATAAGATTCTGAAGGACTCTGTGGCGGAAAAGTTTTGCTAATATACTTTTGTTGGTATGGTTACTTCCTACTATATCAAGATTTGTAGGAGCAGTTTTAGCAGTAGTGGTAGCTGCATTCTTGTTAATCATTTTCTGTTTTATTTTACATTTTGATAGAGGAGGCAAAGTTTCTGTACTGGAAGATTGTTTTGTTTTGCTAAATGATTGTATTAGCTGTTTTGTTTGAACTTTTTGTATAAACTCTGCTAGAGATGGATGCTTATTTTGGACATTTTTATTTTCATTTGCTCAATTTCTGCGTTGCTTTCTACGGACTTGCTTTCTGGTAGGCATTCTGTGGTGTCTGTTGAAACAAAAAAAGAAGGTATGGGTTGGGCTGTTGTGCAATGTATGTGTGCTGTATGCATGAGTGTCTGAGTATGATGGTAAAGATGTATCTGGTGGTGTGTGATTGTGCATTGGGCAGCTACAATTATTTGGGAAGGCTATTCTTCTATTTGTGTGTTACTATACTGCTTGAGTAACAGTAAGAATATTTGTATTTGTATTTGTATTTATTTAGTTTATATAGTGCTTCACTCCAAAGTGCTGCACATTTTAACAACAACAGGATACATATAACAATTAATATTATAACAGTAACAATAGAAGCAATTTACAATTGAGAATCAGACCAACAAAACAGTAAGTAGAGCAATTAAACTGAAGGAGAGAAGGAGAGTAATGCAGTAGAAGTGAGAGAGAGAGGGAGGGGTGGGGAAGAGGAGGAGGAGTGAAACGGATGGGGTGAAGGGTGAGAATGGGGGGAGGGGTCAGGGGAGGGAAATGATTAAGGAGATAAGGCAAGGGGGAGGGGGTAGAAAGGGGAGGGGTTTCATGGTGGGGAATGGAGAAGGAGAGATTTGAGGAAAGTGCAGAATAAGGAAAAGGTAGAAATAGAGCAGTGTGAGAGAAGTAAGGAGTTCCAGTGCAGGGGTCTAGGAGATGGCAGGGGCAGAAATGGGATTTGGCACAAGGGGAAGGAGGAACAGTGAGAAGAAAGGGGTTAGCAGAGCGAAGGGAGTGGAAGGGAATTTAGAAAGAGAGGAGAGAGGAGAGGTAAGGGGGAGCAAGTTTGTGGAGAGATGTAAAGACTAGGCAGAGAAACTAAGGTAGTATTGTACTTACTCTTTTTTGTGGAATGAGCAGGTTTCTTTGGAGTTGGTGTTTGTAGTTTAGATGTTGTTGTTTTCCAGGAGAGTGGTCTTCACTGCAATAGTAAAAGAAAGAAGTTAGTAATTTTGTGTGTTTATAGCACTGATGTTAATTGAGAGGTTCATTTTCTACTTTGTAGTAGTATTCTTGTTTAATTTCTGAACATAGTGTATGCATGCAGTTTCATTTGACTATGTGCAGCCTTTATATTTTATGTACATTATGTTAGTTCAACATGCTTTGCAAATAAGTAGAGGATTAAGTGTATGAACTTCACTTGTTTTTTTAAAGCTGTGTTATAGAATGTTAAGAGAAAGAAGAAATAATGATATATGTATTTTGCAATTTTTATAAGGTAAATGGCACAAACTGTATAGAAAAGCATGGAATATATGCATTTGTGAAGGTGTGGCAATAAAGCAGAAGGATGTGATTTACAGGTAGTGGTGTTATTGCAGCTGGGAGCTTTTCAATTATAGTGTCTATGTGTGTGAGTGTGTGAAGATGCATGACCTTTTACTGGCTGTGTGTAATTCTATGATACACTACTAAGTGTTTTTCCACACTTATATTGTTATTTCTTCCATCTTCTAATATTACATTTTTTAGATAGGTGTGTTTGTGTGTATTTTTTTTTAGATAGACAGGTTTGAAAGTGACAGTTGTTATAGCAGATGGAAAAAATGACAGTAAATTCATTTTATAGGCTATACAGGTTAAGTAGCAGTTACTCTGTTTATATGCATTTATAAGAGTTGTACATGTACTGTGCAGAAAATATGCATACCTGTAGTTTGTATTCATGAATGTGCATATGCATGCAGCTGCAAGTAGAAATTTTGGAGACTTGAAGAGTAGTTTTTGTAGTAGGTGCTTTCCAATGATATGAGACTTGTACTCAGAGTAATCTACAGTACATTTGAAGTGCTGAACTCTGATGATGCAGTTAGATGTAGAGGTCTTGAATGTGATTTGTGGATGGTTGTGTGACTGTTTACCTGTATCCAATGAGGGAATGGCACAGAGAGTGAAGTAGAAATGGTAGAAGGACTGCCCAAGTTACAATATGTCCGCGGACATGGCGGTAGTCCGCGGACACTGCGTATTACATACAGGGATTTTGGGGTGGAGAGTGTAGGGAAGGGCATGTCAATAGGACCCCCCTCCCACTGCATGTCCTACCCTGGTGAAGACCCATGACTCGTCGGCAGCCCACCGGCCCCCCAGGTCCAGGCGGCAGGACGGCTGCAGACCGACACGTGGGGCTGCACCACCACGTTATGTGGCAGAGCATAGACGCCATCTTGTACTAAGCCATCCCCATCTTGCTAGAAATGTGCAGATCTAACCTAAGGCAGAGACACTGAACGCTGCAGAGTGACCCCCACTTGACCGCGCTCACAGAGGCCCACACTTCCCCCACCTCCCACTGCATGGCAGATCCGCTGAGGACTTGTTCTCACGAGTCACCAGACGCGAGCAAACAGCAAAATAAAACACTGTAGCTGTTAACCTTCCGCAGTACATCATTGCCCCAGCCATGAATGGGAACATTAGGATGTAACTGAGACCAGCCCAAACCCTGCAGGCCCTGACCCTGCACCAAGCCCCCAACTATAGATGGCGTGGCGCCTCACACCCATACCCTCCCCGAAAACCCTTGCAACATGTAGAAACCATTTATGTAATATGTGCCTTGTTTACTGATGTTCGCTGCTAATGTAAAGGAGAATGGGTAAAGAGAAAAATATGCAACCGATATTGTATATAATGAAGAGATGTACAAAGACTGGACAGCTGATAACAGTGAACAATAACATGTGTTGCTCTCTTTATACACACACCTGCCTGACACTACATCATGTTTGTATGCCAACTGTAGATGTGAAATGCTATGTAAAAAAGTATGATCCCCAGCTAGTGTTCCATTTTAATGCAAATACATATGAGCGCTTTTAGAAACCCAATGTGTTGTTAGTCGCCCATCACCCATACGACAGTAAACCGCCTTGTGCAAGATGCCACGCACAGAGCTGCAAGGCCATTTCCCCCTCCTCCTGCCCAGGCCCTCTCGAGATAGCTGGTGTTCAAACAGCACAGCTTTGCCTTCCCTCCCGATCCTGCTGGACCCATTTCAAGCATCCGCCAGCCTCCGCCGTGTCAGAGGCCGCCACATCCTGACTCCATGACTTACGAGCTACCTGGTCCTAAATCCCACCGCCTCTCAGGCACCAGTCACATGCCCCCCACGGGCCAGTAGTACCTCCATCGACCCCGAGTTAATGACCCTAGAAAGGGGGCGCCCACACGTGTACCAACAGATCATAATACCATCCCTCACCGAAATTGCCAAGGCTGGTTAGTCAAGCACCCCCGCCCATGTCCCTGACTATGCCCATGAGACCGGATTGTTTGAACCTAAAGGTATCCTTCAAACTGATGTATTGAGACACTCCAGATCGCATATCAATGTTCCTGGCCATGTACTGATCTAAGGTCAGCGTTTACAAGAGTTGCAAATCAATAGAAAACGTGAAGTGTGACGAATGGGTGGGAATGTGTGGCCAAAAGGGCAATTGTTAGTTTAGTTATCAATCGTTGTTACAAGGCATGTCCGGCCCGGCGCTCCACCCCGATGAGCCCAGCTGACCTCCCACCTTACATGGCGCAGCACCAACGTCCGCCAATCCTGGAGAAGCAACTGTATACATTGTATACCACCTGGCCATCACCACCCAATCCCTAAGAGTCTGTGGCCCCTATAGCTTCCTTCATGCATGACGTGTATTTGTAATATAACTAACTGTCTTTGCTATTGTCAGACAGAGCGCTCTCAGAGTTTGCAGAGTCCTTTGCATGCCCTATATTGAAATATATAAAGCTCTTTTTGATCTCACCCGCACTTGGTCCTGGCCTCATTCCCCTTCTGGGGTGTGTCCATTACTGCCTCTCACTAAGGGGGGTGCATCTCTGGGGACGCTTACATTCAGTGGTGACCCAATAGACGTGATTTATTTTGTTAACTTTAAACTGTCCCCTTGGCACGAGACGGCCTTGGTCGCAGTGGAGACGCACGGCGCACCCGCTCAACAGAGCCGCCCACCTACGGCAACTGGTACGCAGAGATGTGCACACGCAGTTAGGGCGAGAGGGTACGGGTCCGTTTGAAAAAACCCTTAGTACCGCTCGCCGCAGCCGGGTGGGGCCATTGAGTGCGAGGCCGCGCCGCTTGGACGGACCAAATCCGGAGAGTCTCGGATCAAGACGGGCATGGAAGTATTAAGTGCGAGTGATATTAAAAGGGAAAATGTTTTGGAGGACAAGGGGAAACAAGAGGAAAGGAGTGGGGGATATAAGGGGAACTTTCTTACTTCTAATACTTTCTCTTTCGTGGCATATGGCATTAGGATTCTGAAATAAAAAGGGAAAAGAGGACGGGAACCTAACTCTGCAAGGGGGTAGAAGGTGGCGCCGCGTAGTGCTATCTCGACTAGTGCTGGGAATAAGTAAAACTGTGAAAAGATGAATTAAGGGTTTCTAAGTGAAGAGACACGGAAAATACGTTAGGACTAGCTTTTCTTCTTATTCTTCTCTAAATTCCTCTCATTCGGGGTAGAAATAAGGTCTTAAAAAAAATATATATATATATATACATATATATGTATATATATATATATATATATATATATATATACAAACAAAAGAAGCTGTGTAAGGGTTAGAGGGGGTCGCCGTAGAAGGCGAAGGGCAATGCAGGGAGGGTAAATGCTATATGTGTATGCTGAGGTATGATGAATGTCTGTGGTGTGTTGTGCACATTGCATGGTTGTGATTTTCTGTAATTACGTGACACTATATAATTGCATTGTTTCAAGTACTTTTATAGGGGGGGTACGGTCAGTGTAAGTATGGCCTGGTAAGATTTGACAAACCAGCACCTTTTTCACTGAGTAAAAGTGTGAATTGTTTATTATAACATGAAAGTAGTTGAAGTCCTATGTACACATTGACACACACATAGTGACAGAGCAGACTAATACAAGAGAACAGAGTAACACCGGTCTCAGCATGGGAGCGGAGACACCCCTAGCGCACATGTGTAAAAGTTTACCAGGACATGCAGAAAGAATAACTAAGTCCCATGACCAGTGGGTAACGGAACTGAAGGGGGAGGTCTGGCCACAAGGAGGGTCCTTTGATAAAAGACTTCTGGACATGGTAGCCACCTGCATATTCCTAAAATACAAGGGAAAACAATTTCATAATAGGAGGGTGATATTAGATCTATGGCGATTATTCAAGAAAATACCTCCACCAAAGAAAATAGAAACCACACTTGATCAACCTGCCCTCACGGCTACCCCATCAGCGCGAGCAGAAGGAGGACGAGGGAAAAGAGGGAGTCATAAAGGTGACTCGATTGTACCCACTTCGAAATAAACCCCCACCCGCTGAAGGATACAGTGATCCCACATACATGCTCACTAGCAACCCCACACCCACAGCAAGACCAACCGCACCACCGCCATACGAGTGCCTCAGTAAACATATGTAAGTTGACAGAAGACTTAGACGCCAGGCTCTCAATAGCCAGGGAAGAGTTGTCAAGGATACAAAGTCTATGTGAACAAGGTGAGACCAGTACAACAAGGTCAGAACGATTGTCCCGGTCCCACCCCTTAGATAAGTCAAATGAGGAAGGGTGGAAAAAGGGGAGATACTATTTAGAATACAAGAGGAGCCCACACAGATAGTACAACTAGGAGAGAACAATATAGGAGGAAGTGTAGAGGGAGAAGGAGCGGAAGGTGATGGGAGAGAAGAACTGTGGTGTGACCTAGAAGAGGACGAGCAGGAAGCCGGGAGATTGGGAATGGCGGTAGGAGGAAGTTTAGTGGAGTTAGGGGAAACACCACTGGGGAGGACACTAGAACAGGAGTGGACAGGGAGGTTAAGAAACAGGAAGGGAAGGATAGCCATGGTGGGGAAAAAGGGAACAAAGGTGAGTATTGGGAAAGGATGTAAGGGACGAATACAACTCCCACTAATACATCGGGGGGCGAGGAGACCAAATTATATACCTTGGGCACAGATGGATAAGGCAAAGTTATTAAAATCTCTGCCCCCGCTATCAGGTGGAGCTAGCAAGTGGATATACGCATTTGAGAAACACACTGCAGGGATATCCCTGGCCATAGGAATTGTCAAAAGGTTACTCGTGTCAGCAGTATGGGACCAGTCAGACAGGGTGTGGGCAAAAGCGGGTTTCCCGGGAATAACGCTGGATAGTGACAGACATGATGGCGCTGCCTTCAATACCGTGCGTGTGTGCGTTTGGGACGCATTGAGGGAAACATTCCCAGACACGCCAGATTTACAGTCAGTAATGCAATGCACTATGAATGAAGGGGGAAGAAGTTATGGACTACATTTTTCGGGTACAGGAGATGTGGAGAGCTGAAATGGGTACACCATATGACAAATCAACATCGTTATTTTACTTCATAATAAAGAGAGGGCTCCCAAAAGAAGTGCAAAAAGCGCTTGACAAGATAGCAGGGATTGAAGCGAAAGGATGGCCAGAGATACAAAGCATAATAGTGCACCATTGCAAAAGAATCAAGGAACGAGAAAAGGAGGTGGCACAAAAGAGGTTGGCAGACGAGGCCAAGTTAGTACAAATGAAACTGGTGAAGGTCGCAGCAGCTGTAGCAGCACTCCCACACAACAGAGACCCGGAGGAGGAGGAGGGGGAATTGGTAGCAATACAGGGGAGGATGGCTGAAAATTGGGCAGACAGTGGGCAGAGACAGTGGAATGGACAGGAGGAATACAGAGGACGACCGTGGCAAACGTGGCACCCCATCAACAGAAGAAGTGGGTACAGGGGGCGAAGAGGAGGTGGACAGGGATATGGATGTAATGGCGGAAATGGGGGAGAAGGACCCAGAGGGGGGCAAGGAAATTGTTGGAATTGTGGGAGGTGGGGACATTTCTCGCGTGAATGCAGGAGCAGGCCTATCCCGAGTTACCAAGATGACCAGTATTGCCGGCACCCCCATCTGGGGAGCCCATATGGGTTGCCCCGGGACGAGAGAAGAGAACAGCAAGACCAAAGGGGGCAAGAGCAATACAGGGAAAGACCACACAACATTCAACAACATCCACAAAGCAGTGAACACCTACCGTACACTCAAAACAACCCATTCGCTACGACATCTAACGGTGCGCCTGCCCCATATGGAGGAGTAGCGGTAGTTTCAGGTAACGTTTTCAGCCAAGGGGGAACAACTAGGCATCCAGCATAGGACAGCCCACAGAGAACACTTGCGTGCCCAATCCTATCGACAACCTTCAATGCAAGCGAGGAACCATTGATAGGAGCAGAGATATGAAATAGCCAAATCATCTTTATGGTAGATTCGGGAGCCGAAAAATCGTGCATACGCGAAGGCCGGTTTCCGCTATCTAATCGTAAATTGGAGACGCTGGGGTTCTCTGGGGCGGTGGTCAAAGTTCCTTACACAGAAGATTTGGACATGACAGTGGGGGGAAAAACAATAAGGGCATCCCTATTGTATTATGAACAATCCCCCGTGAACCTGCTGGGAAGAGATCTCCTCAGCAAATTGAACATGACTATCTCGTTCACAAAAAGGGGGGGGGTTGTGTGCTCAACCCCAGGGATGTGTTCTATGCGTGCGATGCTAGTGATATATTCAAGAGCGACATGCCCAGAGGTGAGGTGCGCGGCATACCCGTGAACCCAGATATGTTCATTCATGGGTTAAAAACATTAGCTAGTGTGGTCCCGGAGTTGAAAAAGCTAGAATGGAGAGTACCAGCAGAATTTGTTTTTCGCCCAATAGCCAGCCCCGAGATAATGCCGG